>NC_139523.1:6232448-6364948 GCF_947247035.1 Vipera ursinii
CTCTCACAATAGAATTCCGTGATTCTCTGTTGTATAAAACAGTGAGGGAAGGAAAGTTGGGTTAGCTGAGAAGATGACCAAACCCTAAATTAACAAGCAGTGGTGAAGACCTCCTCCTAACTCAGACCTGGGTACCTGGTGAAGAGCAAACAAATTTGTGTCGATGTGGTGAGGTGATGAAGATATTGAGACCCCAGTTCCAATCCTCCTTTAGCCCCAAAAGCTTCCTGGGGGAATTTGGGCAAGTCTCTTCATCTCCACCTCAGAAGCAGGAGTTGGATTAGAACCAGGAAGACACTGAGAATTTGAATCTTAGGAATCCAAGAATCCAAAGGTGACCTTCAGGACATCTTGTCCACTACCTTGCCCAATGCAATAATCTAAATTAAAGCACTCCTGGTAACTTTATATCCAGACTTTGCTAGAATACACCCTGGAATGAGAAGCCCACAACTTGATTTGGTAACTGGTTTCATTATCAACTAACCTGTTAGGACATTTTCTCCTGCCATTTTCTAATCCCTTTTTCCTTGAACACCCAATTGAATTCCTGTTTCCACCTTCCAAGCCATGACAGAAGAGAGATAGGACATTGAATTTGGGTTCACCATATATCAAGGGGCCGGATCAACTCTGAATGGGGTTGTCCTCTCAGAGGTTTGCTCTATCCTCCTGCGGCAAGCACCAGAGCAGATCCAGACCTGCTTTAGCTTGAAGGAGACCTTATGAGGATCAATGCCCATCTGTTCAGAGAGAAATGAACATCACTGCCCATTAGCCATTCATTTGGAAGACGCCATCATTGTTGACAAAATGGAACAGCACCAGAAACATTTCTCTCCCTGTTATCTCCTCTACTCTTTGACATGCTGTTTACTTCTTTCTTCTGCCGTTCGGGTACAAACAATTTAGATCTGAGCAGCCACTTAGTCCATAAGCACAAATGTCCAGGTTTTAGGTGCATCTACCAAACTGCAGGTGTACACTTTGTTGATAGGTGGCAGCATGGGACAATCAATGGTGATGGAGAAACTTCCAAATCTGATCCTTCTGAACTATGGCTGATCTTTAGTCATAACAATAACTTTGATTTGAGAGTTCTGGACCCAAAATGTTCTGAATTTAAAATGATCATTGATGAAGGTCTGGAGCTTAAGAAAAGGGGGGGATCCATGTTTCATTTCCTGCATTATCTCCCAAACAAACAATAGAATCTTCTTAATTTTCTCCAACTTGAAATTAACTTACTCAAAACACGAGCCTTGTTTCATTTGGGCATATTGCTACTGAATGGACAAATCTCCCTCCGATGCATGTAATAAGGGGAGGGGGAGTTATGTTTTTGGAATACTCCCCACAAACACAGATAGAAATAAATCCTTTGCAGTTAAAACAAAGGTACTGTAGCTAATATTCTGAGTCACATGCAAAAGAGACAGGGTTTACCCTAAACCAGTCCTTTACGAGCTAGCTTTATATCTGCTGCATTTTATTTTATTTTTAATCTGATCAGCAAACAATTTAAAAATTGGGGATTCTTAGCCTATCGCTGCCCATCAGGATACCAGGATAGGATTCTACCACCTTTCATTCTGCAGAGCTCGGAATGCACATGAAAGAAGAAATATTCGTGCATAATGCCAAGTAGAGACATATACATTTCATATATGCTTCAAACTTCTAACATGTGTTTAATGGCATCATCATCATCAATCATCATATTTGTTCCCTAAGACTCAAGCAAGTTCATCAAGAATGGTGACATTATTCAATGAGGAGGAGTTGAGGGCTACCAGGAAGAGATACCATACAAAGGAAGCTTGAAAGAGATCCTTTTGTTGCAAGATATTTGGGCTTTCTTCTTTCTTTTCACCTATCCTTAGCCCTGTTAAATTGCCTGTGTTTTGTTGTTGGTTTTTTTTTTTGCATCAGGGATGCGATGGCTCAGTGGGTTAGGACGCTGAGCTTGTCGATCAGAAGGTCGGCAGTTTGGCGGGTCGAATCCCGAGTGCCACGTAGAAGAGTGAGCGCCTGTGACTCGTCCCAGCTTCTGCCAACCTAGCAGTTCGAAAGCACATAAAAATGCAAGTAGAAAATTAGGGACCACTATGGTGGGAAGGTAACAGCGCTCCGTGTGCCTTTGGCGTCTAGTCATGCCGGCCACATGACCATGGAGACGTCCTCAGACAAGCGCTGGCTCTTCAGCTTTGAAATGGACAGTGCTTTTTTTGTAAAAGAAACAGGTGCCGGAACCCACACATGTCATACAACCCACCTTGCCTACTCCAGAAGGTTCTATCCAAAAAAGGTGCCGGAACTCCGTTCTGAGTGTTCTATGAGAAAAAAAGCCCTGGAAATGGAGATGAGCACTGGCCCCTAGAGTCGGAAACGACTAGCACGCATGTGTGGGGGAACCTTTACCTTTTTTTGCATCAGAAGAGGAGAAAACAAACCATTCCTTCTGACAAAGTTAGAGGGGCATCTTGAGAACTCGAGAATGAAGATTAAGGAATATCTGCAGCCCTGGTTCTACACCCCACTTCATATTTATCCTTGTGATAAATCTGCCAAGTAGGATGGCTGAGAAAGAGGAGCTGCATGACTGAACTTGGTCTAGATCAGAGTTCCTCAAACTTGGCAACTTTAAAATGTGTGGAGTTCAACTCCCAGAATTCCTCCGTCTGGGAATTTTGGGAGCTGCAGTCCACACATCTTAAAGTTGCCAAGTTTGAAAAACAGAGATAGATGAAGGTCATGCTTGAGGAAAGCTGCAGGAAACCAACACCAGAGCTGTGAAATGTATTTCATCAGGCAAATACTGATGACCAGAAGGGCAGAACAGTGAAAGGAAAACACGCAACATACAATCAAAACATTGCAAAGATGTTGCAATGACTACTATTAAAGAAGTTTTTTTAAAAAAGTAAAAATAATTTTGTTGTTGTTAGCTGCGAAGTCGTGTCCGACCCATCGCGACCCCATGGACAATGTTCCTCCAGGCCTTCCTGTCCTCTACCATCTTCTGGAGTCCAGTTAAGCTCACGCCTCCTGCTTCAGTGACTCCATCCAGCCACCTCATTCTCTGTCGTCCCCTTCTTCTATTGCCCTCAATCTTTCCCAGCATTAGGCTCTTCTCCAGTGAGTCCTTCCATCTCATTAGGTGGCCAAAGTATTTGAGTTTTAGCTTCAGGATCTGGCCTTCTAAAGAGCAGTCGGGGTTGATCTCCTCTAGGACTGACCGGTTTGATCGCCTTGCAGTCCAAGGAACTCGCAGGAGTCTTCTCCAGCACCATAGTTCAAAGGCCTCAATTCTTTGGCGCTCAGCCTTTTTTATGGTCCACCTTTCACTGCCATACATTGCAACTGGGAAGACCATGGCCTTGACTATAAAAAATAATACAAATTTGCAAAAAAGAAAGTGAAGCGATAAGAAAGTAATAAAGAAAAAATAGAAAAAAGAAAGAAAGAAATAAAGGAGTGACTTCCAACTATACAGTCGTTATAAATGCCTTTATATTTTCACTCTTCCTAAGTTTATATCATGCCTCCCTTCTTTCCATATCCTACCCTTTCTAATCAACAAATCCATCAATCATGTCCATTTTTTTCCATTTTCAGCAAAAAAAAAATCCAAAAAGTGTTTCCAGTCACTAACAAATGTAGCTATTGTCTTTTCCTCAATCATCAAGTCAATTTTTCCACCTCTGCAAATTCTGTCAACTTCACCAACCATTCCTCCATTGTAAGTAAAGATGTGGTCATGGCCGTTAGCTATTTTTAAAAAAAAATAATAATAATCCACAAACTGCTGGAAAGATTGACAATGTCATTTTCAGCCTGCTTGTTACAAATGGTCCCTAGGTGAATTACCTGGAAAGAGTAGAATGGAATAGAGCTGGAAGGGACCTCGAAGGTCTTCTAGTCCTAAGCAGAAGAACCTAAGTTTAGAATCCTTGCATTGTCACAAGAGACCCAAATCCAGTCTCCCCCCCCCCCGCCTTGAAATCTGTTGAGCCTTATTAAGCACCAGTTCAGTGTTGGTTGTTAGTTGACTAGATTGTTGTGTATAAACTTGAATAAATCTTATGTGCTGGAACCTTACAAATCATCCTGAGTCTTTGCGTCTGACAAAGGGTTTCACAAATACTAAACTAGATTAGTTTTCATCTTGGCTTCATCTTTTCCTTTTCTGATTCAGCATGTTGAGAGAATCCACCTTATCTGGTCGGTTTATTTTCAAAGTATTGAGCAAATCCAGAAGGAAGGCTAATTCAGGAACCAAATTAAGTGTGAATGCAAGATTTGAACAGCTTGGGAAACCCCTTCCAACATTTTCCCCCCAGATCATAAACATTTCACCGTTTCAAATCTGCCGTATGAATCTTTTCTGACCTAAGGTATGTTTTTTATGACTCACTTGTTGAGATTTCCAGCCTGTCTGCTGGCTATTTTACTAGCTCCAACTGAATAGGTTAGTTCAGACATGTCAAACACAAGGCCCGGGGGCCGGATCTGGCCCGCGAAGTGGTTTCATGCAGCCTGCGAAGCCATCCTGGAAACAGTGAGGGAACGGCCCCCACTGCCTTGGCCCTGGCCCAGAGACCCTCCTTCTGCCAGAGACCCTCAGATCTGTCCCACTCCTGCCCAGGCCCCCATAGGCACCCTTGATGCGAACGATGTAGAGCTGGCCACGCCCACCCAGTAGGCCATACGCACTCTAGCCACGCCCACCCAGTAGGCCATGCCCACCCAGGCCACACCCACCCGGCCCCTTGAGGGCAACTGCAATGCTGATGCGGCCCTCAATGAAATTGAGTTTGACACCCCTGGTTAGTTGGTTCTGTCTCTTTGTTACAGTTAACTGCTTTAAATGCTTTTTTAAAGCATTTAATAATTTTAAAGAATAAGAAAAATCACATTCCTCCCCTTGACTGGACCTAAAGGCTTTTTGGTTTCAAATCATATTTGAAATGTTAAAGAAATATTTGAGTGTTTGAAAAATGTTAGGAGGACCTAGGTCTTTCTTTCTTTCTTTCTTTCTTTCTCTTTTTCTTTCTTTCTTTCTTTCTTTCTTTCTTTCTTTCCTTTCTTTCTTTCTTTCTTTCTTTCTTTCTTTCTTTCTTTCTTTCTTTCTTTCTTTCTTTCTTTCTTTCTTTCTTCTTTCTTTTCCTTCCTTCCTTCCTTCCTCTTTCCTTCTTTCTTCCTCTCTCCCTCCCTTCCTTTGTCCTTCATTCCTCCCTCCTTTCTTTTCCTTCCTTCCTCTCTCCTTCCATCCTTTCCCCCTCCCTCCCTTCAATAATAACAATAACAATAACAATAATAATAATAATAATAATAATAATAATAATAATAATAATAATAATAAAAACCCACTTATGTATCATCAGGTGCCAGGTGGGGATGGCCCATTGGATGGGTGTGGCCAATTGGGTGGGTGTGGCCTATTGGGTGGGCGTGGCTGCGGTGGTAACGGCAGACAGGGTGGGACTAAAAAGTCCAATCAATCAATTCCAACTTTGTGAGGTCTTTTTTTTCCTGCAAGAAGTTGAAATTGATTGATTTATTAAACCTTTTTTTTCTGGCACATGACATTGTCTGGCCGATGGCGCCCTGAGGAGACCCTCTCTGTGTCAGCGCACAGGGCAATGGGAAGTCGTTCCTGGCAGCAGACGGTCCTGTAAGTATCCTGGACCTAAGCCATGTAGGGCTTTATAAGTAAGAACCAGCACCTTAGGCAGAGGCCTAAAGCAAAAAGGTTTTATAAAACCCAGCTGAAGGCCTAGGACTGGGGCAACGGTGTGCGTGCCCACAGAGAGGGCTCTGTGTGCCACCTGCGGCACATGGGCCATAGGTTTGCCATTACGGCCCTCTACCATTTCAGACAATGGCTGAATTTCCAGTGTTGGAGCATTCACCACTTCTGGAGGCAGGTCCTTCCTTCCTTCCTTCCTTCCTTCCTTCCTTCCTTCCTTCCTTCCTTCCTTCCTTCCTTCCTTCCTTCCTTCCCTCCTTCCTTCCTCTGACAGTATAAACAAAACCAGGCAGCAGCATTCATTTTGTTGGAAATGTGAATCAGATACTTTGGCGCCTTTGGAAGGTATCTTGCACCAAGTTGGAAACTGAAGCCCAGGCCAAAAGATGCTGAAAAAAGAGATTTGAAACTCATTTCATGCTGAGTTGGAAAAGGCACCGCCTGAAATTCAAACCCACCGGATTTCAATTTTGTTGATACTGGTTATTTCTAAAAGCTGAGAAAACCTGCCGTCAAGCTAAATATATCAGTCTCTTTGCATTTCTCTTTGACAAAGGAAAGAAGGGGTATGCTGATGGAAGGCAGGGAAAGGCAGCCAGGAGAAACCTCCATGGCTTTAGCAGGATGTGGAAACAGAGACTGCAAAAGCTTCTGACAAACTTCAAGAGGGACAAGAAGAGAGGAGAGGACAGAGAGATTGTGGAATTAGAACACTTTTTAAAACAATAATTTTATTAAAGCTTACAAATACAAGATATTTGTAAACTCTGAAGATACATGAGTAAAACACGAACACAAAGTAAGAAGAATTTAAAAAGCAAAGAAAATTAAGGGGAAAGTGCAGAGAAAAAGATATTTAAAAAATAATTTTCTCCTCCATTCAGACATATATTAAATGATCTTGGTAGCGTAACACCTTCTCTAGTTTTTTTAAAAAAAAATTTAAAAAAAAACACCTCTTCTTCCCTTCATCCATGTCTTATCAATCAAAACAATTGTAAAAACATATCACTCAGCCTTAACCAGCAAAACTCTTTTAGGGCTACCAGGAAAAAAATAAAGGATACATGTATTTTTAACCTTAATCAAATGAATCCATTCTGTATTCCGGACTGCACATGGCAGAGGACTGGGAGCCGCAGGAGATGGCTAAAAGAGCCGCATGTGGCTCCAGAGCCGCAGGTTGCAGACCTGTGGTCTAGTCCAATACTACACCATCCAGTGCTTCCTTGGTCTTCTCTTCTTCTGGTAGTATGCATTTTTCCATACTGGGCAAATACAATTCTTGTTACTCTTAACACATATACAATTAAATATAGACAACTTCACCACATTTTTCTACTATTATACATAATATCAATAGTATCAATTTATCATGTCTATTCTAGCTAAAATATATCTCAAATGTATTTGCACTTAAAATCCATTTATTCAATCAATATCCTGTTTTTTCCTGCTTTTTAAAAATTTTAATTTCCTACCAATGTTCGAAATATCTCTATCGCTTATAATTTTCTCATAATAAATTATATTTGGGTAGTCAAAAGCTTTCCTTATTCAAACCCTTTTAGAATTTTCGTATTTCCCATCTCATGACAAAGTATAATATTCTAGTTACAAATCCTATCCTTCTAATTATGATACTTTTATTTCTAACAGTTATCTATTTTCTTAGCCATATTCAAACATCTGTTTAGTAGTATAATATCCCATCTAATAGATCAGCATTTCAATTTTCTTCAGTCTTACTCTAGCTTTCTTCCTTTGTCAAATAACTTTCCAAGTCAGTACCTTTAAATCATCAAGTAGTTCTTTCTCTGTTTTTCTATATATTATTTAAAATGAGGAAAAGAATTTGGTTGAAGTGTTTTTGGAAGAACACTCAACCTATTTATATTCATTAAACAGCCTCCATCCTTCTCCTTCAGTTTTTCTTTTCATTTCTTGTTTGTCAATATTCAGCATTTTTTCATCCATTCGATCAGCTCTTCTTCCTTATCCTCAAATGCGTTCTGAGATCTTGACAAGTACGATGTCTTTTCCATTTCTGGAGTGTTATCACTGCATCTTCTAATTTTTCATTTGTCTGTATCTGTCTGTTAATTCCTTTCTTTAGGTCCTCCATGTTTGGACCCATTTCTTCTAATTTTCCGTCTGTTTTTTGAGTTATTAGTTCCTTCTTTGCAGTCAGTCATTATCTGAATTTGTAAGTTTAGGTTAGAAAATTGTTCTTTTATCTCATTTGCATTATTTTTAGTCTCATCCTGAAATAAAAGAATTGTCTCTTGGATTGATTTCAACATGGAAAGAATTTCTTTCTGAGATTCATTAACATTTTCTTGTTGATATATCAAGCTGGGAGCTTTGGAGATGGGTGTTGAAAATGATTTTTTTACCATTTAAGGCAGAGTATGGAACACTCATTTTGTTTTTGTATGCAGTTTTTATAATCCAATATGGTCCCCAACCCAGATAAGCAGCCCAAGAGTTTTTGTTTTTCCCTTTTCCCAGCTGCAGTCTGCAAAAATGAAAGTGTCCAGGAACAAAAGAGTCTTATCTGAGTCTGGGCTTCAAGCCAAGTTTCCTTTAAGCATAATAAATTGTAGTGCCATAATTCTGCACTAGATGTCATTGACACCATCTTCCAGCTTTCCAAATCCAAGCCTATTTTGTAAACTTTCAAATATTTTAGTCCCCAAATTCCAAAGCTATAGAACTGTATTAGTTTCAAATTGACCTTGAAGTTTCCTCTGTTTTTCCCCAAAGCAATTAATTCACCACTTGTCTTTTCCTGAGGGAGCAGGGCTATAACTTCCCTTCCCTCTCTCATTGGGGAGGATTCTTTGCTTTGGACATTCTTTTTTCCAGGAAAGTAGTGTTGGAGCCATAAAAAGAGGATAAAGTCTCACCCAGTTCCATCCATGTTTGCTCAGAAATTGCTAGTTAGTTCTTGTCTTTGGCTGCCAGCAGCTTCTGATTGGCTACACAAAGGTATCCAGTCTTTCCCCCACCAGTTTGGTGGGCTTCCTTGGATCCAGTGGTGGGACCGTCACCCCTCTGCGATAAACGATGGTCCCCCTCCTTCTTTGTTGCCTCTTTGGGGTGACTTTTCACCCTTTTTAGGGTCCCCAGCAGGGTGAAATCAAACGTGGAAGATGGAGCCCCGTCTTCCTGTGCCATTATGCTGTGATGTCAAACCGCAAGTCCTGAATTACCAGAGTTCGAAGGAACCTTGGAGGTCTTCTAGTCCAGTGGCGTAGCGTGGGGGGTGCAGGGGGGGCCGGCCGCACCGGGTGCAACATCTGGGGGGGCGCGCTCGCACTGAGCTGCTCAGGGAGCCCCAAGGGCTGCACAGAGTCGGCTTGGCTCCGCTCTCGAGCTGCTCTTTCTTGCAAAGCGAAATGAGTCCGGCAGGTGAGATGGGCGGCCACATAAACTGAATAAAATAAATAGAAGCGCCCAACTCTCCGCCCAGGCTCAGGCCAACCGCAAGCGCCCCGCAGGCGCCCCGGCAGGCTTGGCCGAGCGAAGATGGACCCGCCGGCCGGCTGGCCTAGCTTCGTGCGCATGCGTGGCTTTATTTAGCGGGGCTCACGTGCGAGCTTGAATGCAGCGGCTCTTGCAGGTCAGAGCCCCGCCCAGCCGCCCTCGAGAGGGACCCGGAAGCATCCCGCATGCGCGCGACTCTTCTTGGAAAGTCTACGCCGCTGTGGGGCGCGTCTTTTCGGCGGTGCCATGACGTCACCGGGTTAGGGGGCGCAAATTGCCCCGGGTGCTGACAACCCACGCTACGCCACTGTTCTAGTCCAACCCCCTTTCTTGAGCAGGAACCCCTATACCATTCTGGACAAATGGCTCTCACGGGCCAAACTCTGGCTGCAGAAGCTCCAAGCTGCAAAATGGCCTCTTGGCTGCTGAAAAGCAGAGCTTTTGGTAATGGCACCCAACATTTTGGGACTTCCTGCTCAGCAACTTTGTTATTTTTTTTTATTACATTGTGACCCCCCCAGGCCATTGATTAGTTCCTAATAGCACCAAAGGTAGCTTGAATTGCCTGGTCTGTGGCTTTTCATTTAAGATTGCAACTGCTGTCATCCTCATCCATCTCCAATGTCTTTTCAATGCTGCCCAGCATCCATCGTATTCTTCCAGCAACTCATGGCTCTTAATGGCACGGAGATATTTATAACTGCCTTCTACGAGAACACTTATTTGCAATTAAAATCACTGTCTTTACTGTTCTGCCATTTTTATTTTGTCCTTTAGTATAGATGCTTTAAACCCCCCCCCACCGCTCCAGCTTTTGCATTTTAGTATTTTAAGCCATCAGCCTTTCTGTAGCCATCTCATAAAAGGCAAAATAGAAATGCTATATATAAAAACAAAGGCACTCCAGACATGGATTGAGATAGGAGCCAACTCATAGTTGTGGGCTGCTGCCAACATTGTGGGGTTGTGGCAGTCAGATCACTTGCATTTTCCCCCCTTATGCTACATACTAGAAAATGGCATTATTTGATACCATACACTGAATACCTCCCCGCCCCCGCCACATCAGTCTCTTACAACAATTAATCATAAAGGTGCACAGTTCCATGCCTGCCATCTGAATAAAGCCTTTTGCTCAAGAAAAGGAACTGTAATATCCCAAACTGGACTAATTTGAAGTGTCAAAGCAAAGCCCTCTCTTGCTTTATTACCCAGGTGTCCTTAAAACAGAAAAGTATCTTTGGCACAATTAGCGGTGAAAAGAATAAAAGGGAAAACAAAGATTGCTGAAGACAAAGAAATGAGATGTGTGCAAAAATATATTTTCCCCCTGATTCAGCAATTCTAAATATGGAACATGGAAAGATTAGGCCACAAGCTTGCATAACGGCTTACAAAGACCATCCATCTCCCAGGTCAGCATCCCGCCTTAGAGACTTAGCAGTAATAACGCTAACTACATGCGTGCATTAAAACTGGGCATTTTTTTTTACAGATGATGAGGAGGCAAAACAAAATGTTGAAGACTTTGACCATTCTGGAGGACTTTGGTTGTCCTTCCTAGCTTAAGACAAGGAAAAACAACCCAGAACCCTTACAAAGGAGAAATCTACCATTTTTGACATTTGCCCATGTTGGCCATGTTTTCTAAGAATTATCAGCCAAACGTATTGGAGATTTGTCCATCCTTACTGAAGGATATGATGACCTGACAATCCTTGCTAAAAATATGATCCAACTTGATCAACATAGGCATTGTAGAAACCTTCTCCTTTCCCCATTTGATGCTACAGCTCAAACTCAACTGGGAGGGTGATTAGTCCCACATTGACCACAGGAAGCTGTGTTACCCCAAGGCAAGCCCAATATTATTGCTCTTTGCCAGGGGTCTTCAGACTTGGCTCTTTTATGACTTGTGGACTTCAACTCCCAGAATTCCTCAGCAGCTTGCCTGGCTGAGGAATTCTGGGAATTGAAGTCCACAAGGCCTAAAAGGGCCAAGTTTGAAGACCCCTGCTCTTTGCCATCAAGCTGTAATCTTCAATCTCCTTTTGTCTTACCTTCTTGGCAATTGTTTTGGCCTGTAATTCTCAAAATCCATTGGTAGTACAGACAAACTTCAGAAACGGGGGATTTTCCATTGGAAAGTTACTTGGTTGTTTCTTTCTGTCTTAAGCTAGGAAGTGTCTTTAGCCATCCTAAATGAAAGAGAATTGAGCCTAGGAGATTAAAGTCTGAGAGTTCTTCAGCCTCTTTTCATTCTGGAAAAGCCATAGAAAGTCCCTTCCCAAGACATCATCAGAAAATTATTTTTCTTAAGCTTCAGATCTGATCAAGGGCAGAGAAGAAGAGGAGGCAGTTGCTTGGAGATTTAGTCTATCAGCATTCATTTGTGTGATGACTATATTGAGGTTCCAGAGACAAAAGAAGTATACCATTGAAGATTGCTGGCTGGGAGGAACTAAAGCTTTGAGGTTTTCAATGTTCATGGGACTGTTTGGCATGTGGAAAGAGCAGGACTTAAATACTCTGGAATGCAGGACTGTTGTTGTCATCCTGAGTTCTAAACGTGTTCAACTTGAGAATGAAAAACAGAAGCTGATCTCCAAAGAGGCTGCCACGAGTAAAAAGGGGTCAACCTATTCTTCCAAAGCGCCTGAAGGCAGAACAAGAAGCAATGGATGGAAACCAATCAAGGAGACAACCAACCTAAGAACTAAGGAGAAATTTCCTGACAGTAGAATGACTCATTGTTGTGGGTGCTCCAACCCTGAAGATTTTTTTGGCTGAAATGGTGTAGGGTTTTCTGCCTGAGCAGAGAGTTATTTATTTAATTTTATTTATTTAATAATATTTATATACCGCCCTTCTCCCGAAGGACTCAGGGCGGTGAACAGGGCAAGAATAAAAATACAAAGTTACAAAAATTAAAGTTGGACTAGAAGACCTCCAAGGTCCCTTCCAACTCTTTTATTCAGTGGCATAGTGAATGTTTAATCCAGTGCTTATCAACCCTGGCAACTTTAAGATGGGTGGTCTTCAGCTCCCAGAATTCCCCAGCCAGCATATTAAAGTTACGAGATGGAGGTTTATTCAAAGGAAAGTTACTTATGGATATTACATCAGCCAAGTACTTTATCACTCTCTCGCCAGCATTTAAAAATCTACCAGAATATATCAAGAGGCAAACCGTTCAATTCTTGTTATGGTAAAGGAAGCTCATCAATTTTATATACAAACTGATTTTTTTTTTAATCAGTTACAAAGTTTCTCTGGGAAGTCTTGAAAACACAGGAACAAGATTTCAGTTTAGAACTTGATGAATCTCAACGAAGCTCTTTCTGGCAAGGAATTCTTTTTAAATCCATTTCAGTGAATCATCAATAGATGATAGTAATAATTCACCAATGGCATTCTAGTTCATTAAATTTTCATTATATTAAATGAGTACGTTTTCTAGATTGGGTTGGCAAGGGTGTAAACAAATAGCACATATTTTCATCTGAGTGGCAATATACAATTAGCCATTTTTTGTTTTTAATCATTTGTTGATATATATTTTGAAGAAATTACACAAAACAGCCTTTGAAAAGGAATTGCCCAGCAGGATTTTTCTACAATAGAAAAAAAAACTGCATAAAAATTTATTCAGTCTCTAATCTAAGAAGCCAGATGGCCTCTGGATGAAATGTGTTCTAAACGATGGGAAATTATTTTGGCAGGAAACTAAATTCAGCAATAAAAACATATGAAAAATCCCATAATGAAAAATAGAGTTAGTTAAATTTGGACACCCTTTATTTCATAAATTTAAAAGCTTTTCCTTAATAGGTTGTCCCCATCGGCACAAATGTGATTTTAGACAAATTTATTTAATGTTGATGATTAATCTGTATTCTTAATTATAGATACGCTAAATCTCCAGTTATAAGCATTTGTTTATTTGTACTTTTATTTTTTTTCCCCTTTTGTTTGCTCTAATTTTTGTTTCTGGTTTATTTTTGTAACTTTTGTGTGTGTGTTTTCTTCCTGCATTTTCCTACAAGTGCACGATCCATTTTTGGTTTTGAGGGTTGTTGTTTTGGGTGTTTTTTTGGATCAATCAAATGGGACCCATTCATTGCAACACAAAATTGATAAGACACTCAACAGCAAGATGGGCAGCATATAAACCAAGCAACCCTGGCTTGGACTGGACTGTCTGGAGGAAAGAAAAAAAGAAAGAAAGAAAGAAAGAAAGAAAGAAAGAAAGAAAGAAAGAAAGAAAGAAAGAAAGAAAGAAAGAAAGAAGAAGAAGGAAGGAAGGAAGGAAGGAAGGAAGGAAGGAAGGAAGGAAGGAAGGAAGGAAAGAAAGAAAGAAAGAAAGAAAGAAAGAAAGAAAGAAAGAAGGAAGGAAGGAAGGAAGGAAGGAAGGAAGGAAGGAAGGAAGGAAAGAAAGAAAGAAAGAAAGAAAGAAAGAAAGAAGGAAAGAAAGAAGGAAAGAAAGAGAGAAAGAAAGAAAGAAAGAAAGAAAGAAAGAAAGAAAGAAAGAAAGAAAGAAAGAAAGAAAGAAAGAAAGAAAGAAAGAAAGCAAATGGGTTTTAGTCCTGGCAAACATCTAAAGCATTACTCAGAGTGGATCTTTTGTACCAATTGACAGCTAAGATCTCTGTAACTACTGCAGTGCCTTCTAGACTGGGACTGTCCTTGAAGACTATTCAGAAACTTCAACTGGCCCAGAATATACCAGCATTGCCCATGATGAAGGCTTCACATTATGTTTGTGTAGCGGTTGCATTTTTTTCCTGGAATATTAACTGGAGTTGCAGGGCACACTAAATGGTGAACTAATAGCATGGCCAAGGTTGTAAAACAACCCAAGGTTAATACAATTAAGTGATCATGATTAAGTGATTAAGAGCTGTGGTGGTGCAGCGGTTAGAATGCAGTACTGCAAGCAAACTCCACGCACAGCCAGGAGTTCAATCCTGATGAGGGCTGGGGTCAAGGTTGACTCAGCCTTCCATCCTTCTGAAGTGAATAAAATGAGGACCCAGATTTGGGGGAACAATATGCTGACTCTGTAAACCGCTTAGACAGGGCTGTAAAGCACTACGGAGCGGTATATAAGTGCTACGGCTATCAAAATGTTGTGAAGTGTAGCGAGTGTGTTGTAATCGATCCATGTTTAAGGCTGTTGTGTGAATGCAGCCACAGCGTGGCAAAGTTTTCTCTAAAAAATAGCTGGGCACCCTTAAGTTGCTGAAGAAAAATGAGGGGCAGACAAAAAGAGTGATTCTAGAAACTCCTCTCGAAGGAGAGGGGAGGGGGAGGGCTCCTAGCTGAGGTAATGAATTTCTCTCTTTCTCTTTTTTGTCCTTGCTGACCTAAGGACTTGCAATCAAATCAGCGGTAACAGGAGTCGTGGGAACATAAAACCAACCGAGCCAAGTAAGAATATAAAACACTTCCTCAAATAGCAACTCCTTGGTTTCTCAGAGCTCATTGCTGGCTAGTGGAGAACCACCATGCACCTGGTCAGATCATTTCCTTTACCATCTGCAGAATTGCCTGTCTGGCTATCAGCATAACACCATCCCCTTCAGCCTTACTGTCTCCAGGAACTTCTGGGCAGGGCATCCAAACATCCTGAGCTGACTTTCTCCATCAGATTGATTGATTGTTTATGAGCCATCAGGTCAATGCTGATTCTTAGCAGCCGGATAAATAGGTTTTCTCCATGGGGACCTGACCCTAACTTGGTCTTTCAGGTCTTCCAATGGTGCATTCATTGCCACCGTAGCTGAATCTGTCCCATAGTGATAGGTAGACAGCATCATAGAAAAGTCGGGAATTATCACTATCACAGTAATCAGACCCAACACAGCCAATGGCAGTTCAGGAGTAACATCTCAACATTGCTAAAGGAGACCAGTTTGGAAGAAGGCCCTCTAAATCTAAGACCTTTCCATTATATATGATGACCAAGGTGGGTATCCATGTCCTGTGCCTGTGCATTTGACTTCTTTATCTGAAATTAAGAACTCTGCATATTTCTGTCACATTCCACTATTTAATTTTCAGCTGTTTCTCTACCCTGTCAAAATCATTTAGGGTTATGGTTTGTATGCAGAATACATACCTCCTAAAAGCTAAAAAATAAGCCAAAGAAGGAAGCCGTCAGAAGAATCAGCATCCTTCCACCTTGGGGAACGGTCCACATCATGGTTCTCCCAGTCTTCTCCAATTTAGAAGAAGTACAACTTTTGTTCCCCTCAACCAGCAGGGCTGTGATATGACTGTTGGCGATGGGAGTTGAGTTTGAGATTTCTACAAGATGCCAGGTTGGAAAACTCCAATGCAGAGAAATCTATTTCTTTCTAACTTTACGGGATAGCTCAGGGCTACCGTGGGGAGAAGAGAGGTAGTGGAGGGGGGAGGGGTGTAGCAATATTAAACCTATCTCTGTCCTTCTCTCAGGCCTATCTGCATGCCTAGACCTAATTCCCAGCAGTAAACAGCAATGACATCATCTGAAACCAAAGGATAAAGAAGTAAATTAGGAAGAGCTAACACAGTTTTTCCACCGAGAAAAGTCTGAGCAAAAGTCGCCTTTTATGGCTGCCTGTTTTTTTTTTTACATGCATTGTCAGGAACTTCACATTCCTCCAAACCACATAAAAAAAAGATATCCATGTGAAGTTTCAGATGCTACCTAAGACCAAGATAACATCTCCCTGGAGTCAATCTCAACTCCTGGGGACTATATGAGCCTGCCCATTTGTGCGTTTTGGAGAGTGTGTGTTAAAGATAATACTATGGCTGTCAGAATCCATTTATATCACATTCATAAATGTATGTTTAAAACATTATTCCCCCCCCCATATGGATTCTGCCATGTCCCGAGGAAGGAGGAGCATATGTGGATTCAGCCTGCCTTAGGTTATTTCAAAGACCAAGGAAACCTTTTGAACTGGGGGGATCAAAAGGGAGGATTAGAGAAGAAGGCATCTGGCTTGTGTCTTCTTTTAATCCTGGAGAGGAAGAAGGCAATAACCATAAAGATTCGAAGTTCCTTTTTTTTCCCCACAAAAGGGATGACACGAAGTAGAAGGATGGGGGCTGACCAAATGGGGTTGAGGGAAGTGGGGTTGAACCGGGTACCATTTATAAAATTTCAATTTGTAAAACAATACTAAGTCCTGTCTTGTATTCCCACAACCAAGCATGTCCTAGTAAAGATTCCTTTTGGACTAGAACTGACTCCAAGAGTTTTTGTCTTCCTAAGATGTGGTTTGGGGTGGGTCCTGACAATGGCTTTGTTGCTGTCTTCTAAATATAAAGGGCAAAGCCATCGCATTAATAACAACAAAAGCAAAAGATCAAGAGTTTTCCAGTTAGTTCACGATTCCTACTATTTTGCACACACAGCAAAAAGACTGCTCTGATTGTAGGTCAAAAACTCAGTTGAGTTCCAGCCTAAGGAGCCTTCTTCAAGCATACAGTTTCAGGCAAGGTCTTCTAGTCCTTGATGGCTCAAGGGTAAAATTGGTAGAAGGTTTGTTTGCATATTGGCTATTCTTCCACTATAGTGACAGGAAGACCCTTGTTTGTATAAGTAGGAAAAGAGACCCACAAATTCTTAAGGCCTTCTTTTCCTACCTGTTCTGTCAGCAGAAGATGCAGAGAATATGGCTTTAAGAAACCAACCATCCCTCCACATAATACAGCTTCCATCATTCTCAACCAGCATACCTGGGTAAACTGAGGTGGTCTTACATCTTGCATGGAGTTAGCCTTCACAACCAACCATAAGACTCTTCCCCAGATCTTGCTTGTCACAACCCAAGGATGGTTTACTAGCCATATTTGAAGATCCTCAAGATCTCACCTCTACATCATCCTGGTGACCTAAAAGAAGTCTTTAGCTGATCTATTCTGGAAGTGGCATTTTGCTTCTTCTTTAGGCCCAAAACTTTCTGTGAAGGCTCAGAGATGAATCTGGGATGATACTGTCAGAGACAGTGATCTACTTAACTCCAAGTGGTCCATCCAATTTCTGGACATTGTGTCTCTCTGGCCCTGTTGGCTTTGGCTGTAAGAGACGCTGGACAGCAAGTCTTTTTTCCTTTACACTAGAATATTGAACAGTCAGGAGATCGATAGATCTGTCAGCCAAGAACTTTGCATTTTGGTATCCAGATATATCAGAACTCTCTCTGTGAGCATGTCTGAGTTGAGGGTGAGCTAGCAAAGCAGGGAAAACATGTGACACACCCTACACACAGTGGTGGGATTCAAATATGTGAACAATCAGTTCTCTGTGTGGATGCTGCTTCTGGAAGTCCGTTCTGGGGCTGGGCAACAAAAAAATTAGCTACCGGTTCTGCTGAAGTGGGGCAAACTGGCTGAATCCCACCACTGCCTACACACACCAGTCTGGAATGGAGTGGTGGTGGGGGGAAAAGAAACTCTTAATTTAGAGTGCAAAAGCAAAGAGAACACAATGATATAGGATCCTCTGATTATATTTCAGCTCAGTTCTTCCTTTGATATGATCAAATGACTAAATCAATAAAGATTCTATTCTATTCTATTCTATTCTATTCTATTCTATTCTATTCTTATTCTTATTCTTATTCTTATTCTTAGCATTTACAATCACTGAGACAGACCTTTCTTTGCAGGAGATGGGGAAAGGGTTATTTGACACAAATATATTGATTTTTTTGTTTTTCTGACAGAACGACTGTCAAATTCTCAAGAGACTGATAATCCTGTCAGAAGACGCCATGCATCCAAAACACTTTCTCAACCAACAAATTTAACGAGTGTGGACTTCAATTCTCAAAATTCTCCGACCAGTCATATAGGCATCCTAGAAGACTTTAGGTCTCTCTCCCTCTCCCTCTCTCTCCTTCCCTCCGTCACTCCCTCTCTCTTTCTCTTCCAAAATCTACATGGGTCAAGAAGGGGTTGAGTTTGTTGGTTCACTCTCCCCCCTCTCTTATCACTTGTCTCTAGCATTCATGAGGACAGTTTCCACTGATGGAGAAGGAGGGATAGTAATTGCACTGCCTCATCACTATGGGAAGAGCTGCTTGGCTGAAACTCCTGGATAGCTTAATGTTCCCCTTAGAAATGCAGGACTTGCTGGCCTGCTGAATTATTAAAGAGCACCCTGCCATCTTCCCATTCAGCATTTCTGATCTTAACCCTTTTGAAACAAGAACTCAAAGGCAGGATGGGGATGTGAGAAGCGATGAAACATCCAGAGACAGAGACCTCAGGTCGGCAGAGAGCAGCTGCAGGGGAAAGTGGACAGGGACATGGGAAAAGGTGGAAAGATGACTTCCTGGGTTTCCACAGGGATCTCAAGAATCTCAGTAGGGAATGGGATTTTGCTCAGAGAATGAAACCGTGATTAAGGAAAGTAAGGTTCTACATTTAGGCAAGAAAAACTAAATGCACAGGTATAATATAGGTGGTACATTGCTCAATAGTAATGACTGTAGAGGGATCTTGGAGTTCTAGTGGACAATCACTTAAATATGAGCCAGCAGTGTGCTGCAGCTGCCAAAAAAACCAACACAGTGCTAGGTTGCATTTATAGAGAGATAGAATCAAGATCACGTGAAGTATCAATACCAATTTACAATGACTTGGTAAGGCTACACTTGGAATACTGCATCCAGTTTTGGTCACCACGATGTAAAAAAGATGTTGAGACTCTAGAAAGAGTACAGAGAAGAGCAACAAAGATGATTAGGGGACTGGAGGCTAAAACATATAAGGAACAGTTGCTGGAAATGGGTTAGTCTAGTTTAATGAAGAGAAGGACGAGGGAGGACATGATAGCAGTCTTCCAATATCTCAGGGGTTGCCACAAAGAAGAGGGAGTCAAGCTATTCTCCAAAGCACCCGAAGGCAGGACAAGAAGCAATGGATGGAAAATAATCAAGGAGAGAAGCAACCTAGAATTAAGGAGAAACTTACTGACGGTTAGAACAATTAACCAGTGGAACAACCTGACTCCAGAAGCAGTGAATGCTCCAACACTGGAAGTTTTTAAGAAGAAACTAGACAACCATTTGTCTGAAATGGTATAGGGTTTCCTGCCTGAGCAGGGGGTTGGACTAGATGACCTCCAAGGTCCCTTCCAACATTATTATTATTATTATTATTATTATTATTATTATTATTATTATTATTATTGTTGTTGTTGTTGTTGTTGTTGTTGTTGTTGTTGTTGTTGTTGTTGTTGTTGTTAAAAGCTAATTCAAAGCCTGATCAGACGTCTTGCTTAACCAAATCAGGTGCATCATACCTGTCCATTTTGAAAAGGGTTGTCTTTGTGACTTGATCTGCCACCCATCCCCTTTGATTAATTTATGGCCCACTATACTCTAAGAATCCAGAATGTGAGGCTTCAATCCATAACTGGGTTAAGAGGGATGTGCCAAGATAATGTAGAACGCTTACACGACTCCCAAATATTGTCTGTTCCTTCCAGCCTTCTATAAGTTGGCATTAAACACAGGCACCTGAAGCTGCCCTGCACCCATCTAACCCTTGTCTGTTATGGTTAGCAGGAATTCAGTAGGTTTTCAGACAGGAGATTTCCAGGTCTGGGCTTTTGACTCTACCCTTGAGTGATAGTTTAAGATCATTTAATTTCTTGTGGAAAAACACACACACACAAATATTAACGCTTCTCAATCATTCCCAATCTGATCATCTCCCAGGTCAATTGAAACTACAAGTCCCATTAGAAGATAACCACAGAAGTTCAGACTGTTGGGAACAGTCAGTCTAAAACTGACTTTAAAAGCAATAGTGTGACGAGAATGCATATGCTCCCCCAATTCTGTTCTTCCTACCTCTAGTTTACATTCCAGTCCCCCTCTCTCAGCCCAATCCATCTCACAAGGCTGTTGTTGTGGACAAACTAGGAGAAGGAAGGAGCATGAAATTATCTATCTATCTATCTATCTATCTATCTATCTATCTATCTATCTATCTATCTATTTATTATCTATCCGCTCACCCACCCACCCACCCATCCATCCAAGTTTATCTTAAATTCTAGTAGTTAAAGTCCACAACATGTTAAAGTTGCTGAGTCTGACAAACACTGACCTAAATCACCACACCAGTGACAACGAGCTATATGACATGCATGTCAAAGGTGACACACCACAAGGTTTTGGGCGACACGCCAGCATTTACCAATACCTGATAACACCTATTCTCAAAAGCGGACCCTGTACTTGCACATTGTCAGAAGCTGAGGAGGCCGCACAACCATGGGGAGTCCTCCCACACAGCCCCTGGGCCTCTGGAAGTCACACGAGGGGGGGGGACAGGCTTTTGCATGCCCTTCAAACCCTCCGGAAATAAGTTTGTTTTATTTGGATTTCGTTTTTGTAATTATCCGATGTTTCTTTATATAATACATAGCACCACGCATGATTGGATTAGACTGGATTTCTTTAAAAAAATAATAAATGAATATGTAAGTAATTGTTTTTTTCTTTTGTTTGAGGGTGCCAGCAGAGTTCAGTTAGGCATTTTCCTAATTTTTGACATGCTACCCACATAAGGGTCACCATCGCTGAACCATACAGTGCCTCATCCCCCTCCCACCCATCAGCAAACATGACTCAGTTCTTTTTAACGGCCCTCTCTTTGGTATCCAGCATACAGTCTCTCTGTCCTCCATCGGCCTTCCTCCCCAAGATGTGTTTTGCATGTACCGGGCCACCTTAAATGTCCTCCTCTAAAGTCATTCTGCTCTTCCATGCTGCCCATAATGTACATTGTCCTGACCCAGATATAGCATTCTAGGTATTGACTAATGAGGAAGAAAATAGAATTTTCTCTTCTCCAAAACTAGGGAGGTGATTGGCAGCCAAAGAAGCAAAACAAAGCAAGCAATTCTGATGGCTTAAAATAAAAAGGAGAGAGAATTGTTATTTTATGTGCTCTGGTTAGCTTTGCTTAACCCAGCGTTAGCAGCAGACAAGCTAAGAATTATAGCCCCGGCAAGTCCTGGGTTAAGGAAAGCAACTGAGATGTTGGGAGAGCGTAAGAAGAGTTTGGATCTTCACAGATGTATGCAATCGATCTGGGGACAAAGAGCAGGCAAGGATGCCAACAGCATAGTGCTTTGGCTATGAGTCTCCATCAGGGTGGACACCAGTGAGAGCAGAACCATCCCAAGAGTTGGGATAAAGCTAAGAGCGCTCTAAGGTCACTGAAGGATGTTGAACTCAATGGTTCTTCCATCTTAGCCTACAAAACTTTTTCTTTTCCCCTCTCCCCCCCCCTCAATTCAGGGGACAAGCCAACACTGATGGGAAGAGCAGCTTTCAGAAAGAAAGGCATAGAACATCCAAGATTTGAGCACTCTTAGACGCGGTGGCTCAGTGGGTTAGGACGCTGAGCTTGTCGATCAGAAGGTCGGCAGTTTGGTGGGACGAATCCCGAGTGCCGCGTAACAGAGTGAGCGCCTGTGACTCGTCCCAGCTTCTGCCAACCTAGCAGTTCGAAAGCACGTAAAAATGCAAGTAGAAAAATAGGGACCACTACGGTGGGAAGGTAACAGCGTTCCGTGCGCCTTTGGCGTCTAATCATGCCGGCCACATGACCACGGAGACGTCCTCGGACAAGCGCTGGCTCTTCGGCTTTGAAACGGAGATGAGCACCAGCCCCTAGAGTCGGAAACGACTAGCACACAAGTGCAGGGTAACCTTTACCTTTTACCTTTTAGACATCACAAGAGCAGGTAAAGATAAAGGTTTCTCTGTCCAGTTTGCCCACCTCTGGGGGATGGTGCTCATCTCTGTTTCTTGGCCAAGGCAGCCAGCATTATCTGAAGACATTTTCCATGGTCATGTGTTTAGCAAGGCCACACGCCAGGGCACACGGAACACTTTTACCTTTCCACCCAAGTGATACCTTTTTATCTACTCGCCTTTGCATGCTTTCGAACTGCTAGCTTGGCAGGAGCCCAGGCAAGTGACAAGAGCTTATCCCATCGCGCAGCACTCAGGTCTGAAACCCAGGCTGTCAGCTTTTGACCTAACAAGTTCAATGTCTTTAACCGCTGAGCCCCCTTATCACAAAAGCATCTTAAGTAAAAAATCTGGCATCATTTGGAGATTTTTTTAAAAAAAACACTCACCCACCCAGACATACCAAAGCAAAGCCAGGGTGAGACTACCATTTATAGTTACACTGAAGAAAGAACAAGGATTTCATGTCAACCTTTAATCAGATCAGCTCTGAGCCCCGTGTCGTCGACGCACCGAGTGGAAATGATCAAAACTGAAAACTTAGGCAATTCTGAAAGGAAGGAGGGAAAGCAACAAAGCAGTCATCACTCCACAACCAAAGCTGTGGGCAGCTCTGCCTGGCTCCTGAAGAGAGGCAAGCACAAAAATCCACTGCCCGTAAAACTTTTGATTCCATGTGAATATGTCCCTTACAATCCAAGGCGCCTGCTGCAATTCACTGTATGTTTCCCACTGTTTCTTTGGAGAAGGGCTGGCACAGATTCTTAGGTCCTCATCCAGAGCAAACCTAAGAGTCTAGCCCTTATGGTTGCGGAAATACAGCATTACGAGACAAGGGCATGCCAGCCTCCTTCCGTCTTCTTGCCTCTCGGCTCAAGTGTGAAAGGAAACCGTTCACAGCTCTGTGAACCACTGAATGCTACGCATGCATCTCTTCTGCTGGCAGGCCAGTCTCTGGGCTAGGAGATCTCCATATATGGCAAGGGAATGTCATTGCATGACACAACCAAGCTGTGGAACTTATTCCGTAGCAAAATCGGGAGTCTTTATTTTCTCTGCAAACACTGAATACACAGTACTGCCTTCATTGATAAGAGCCTGGAGACTGTGATCTAGAAGGTGCCATTTTATAAGTTTAATCTCTGTTTGCAGAGCAAAGAGAGCAGCGTGGGCCTTTTCCAACCAACTCAATATTCTTAAAGATTCTAACTGCAGCAGTTATTTCATTCCATTTATTTACTTGTTTCTTTGTTTATTCATTTAAAGCATTACTGTAGCTATCCGTCTTACGCCAAACTCTGGGCAGCTCCTGGCTTTAATACCATACACGATATTTCAGTTTATGGGCATATTTTCATTCTCTTCCTGCTAGTCATTAATACAGATTATGCAAAGGCTATTTCTATGGATTGTGCTATGGAGCAATCCATAACGGAGGATTCCTTTTGAGGTTACAGAATTTCTAGACCTACATGCCTCTGAATGTGGAGCGAACAACTTTTCTATGTTGTCTGTCATGACGACTCCTGTGCTATAATATTAGAAGCAGCAAAACAGAAACTGTACGCAACTTCAGCTTAGCCTGAGGACAAAGTGCTTAAATAAGACATCCTCATTTTTCCATTGCCGCTGTATGCAGGATTCAGCTTCCAGGAGAGAGGAAGAGAAGAAGAGAGGAAGGAAGGAAGGAAGGAAGGAAGGAAGGAAGGAAGGAAGGAAGGAAGGAAGGAAGGAAGGAAGGAAGGGAGGGAGGGAGGGAGGGAGGGAGGGAGGGAGGAGGGAGGGAGGGGAGGGAATGAATAGAATAGAATAGAATAGAATAGAATAGAATAGAATAGAATAGAATAGAATAGAATAGAATAGAATAGAATAGAATAGAATAGAATAGAATAGAATAGAATAGAATAGAATAGAATAGAATAGAAAATATGGAATGGAATGGAATAGAATATAGGAATAGAATGGAATGGAATGGAATGGAATGGAATAGAATAGAATAGAATAGAATAGAATAGAATAGAATAGAATAGAATAGAATAGAATAGAATAGAATAGAATAGAATAGAATAGAATAGAATAGAATAGAATAGAATAGAATAGAATAGAATAGAATATATGGAATGGAATAGAATATATGGAATGGAATAGAATAGAATAGAATAGAATAGAATAGAATAGAATAGAATAGAATAGAATAGAATAGAATAGAATAGAATAGAATAGAATAGAATAGAAAATATGGAATGGAATGGAATAGAATATAGGAATAGAATGGAATGGAATGGAATGGAATGGAATGGAATGGAATAGAATAGAATAGAATAGAATAGAATAGAATAGAATAGAATAGAATAGAATAGAATAGAATAGAATAGAATAGAAAATATGGAATGGAATGGAATAGAATATAGGAATAGAATGGAATGGAATGGAATGGAATAGAATAGAATAGAATAGAATAGAATAGAATAGAATAGAATAGAATAGAATAGAATAGAATAGAATAGAATAGAATAGAATAGAATAGAATAGAATAGAATAGAATAGAATAGAATATATGGAATGGAATAGAATATATGGAATGGAATAGAATAGAATAGAATAGAATAGAATAGAATAGAATAGAATAGAATAGAATAGAATAGAATAGAATAGAATAGAATAGAATAGAATAGAAGGAGGGAGGGAGGGAGGGAGGGAGGGAGGGAAAGAGGGCAGAAGGGAGGGAGGGAGGGAGGCTCCACAACTTTTATGTTGTTACTGGTTGTGCTTGGTTCTTATTAGCTATTAATCATGCTTTAGCCCAACATTTTGCCACTTTCTCCAATGTTTGGGGCACTAAATAAGAATTACTTATAGCTCGATCTTCTTCCTTGGTCCTAGCAAAGAAAGGAGTGATACTTTCTGAGCACAACTCTTGACAGACCAAACAAGGTGTTATTTGTGTTAGGGCAACAACAGCTCCTGAACAGAGCTGGTTTCCCACCATGAAAAGGGGAGGGCCACCTTGCCTCTTGTTCTCCAGGCACTTGGTCCTGGAGCTTCTGGGCTGGCATCAGCAAATGCCTTTGAGGATGTGGGAAGATCCTTTGCCCCCTGAAATTGTGCTGCTGCTGTGTTTTCAAAGGCTGAGTAGAGAGAGGTCCCATCATTTGTGGAGAGCTGAGTTTGGATGCAGCTGGCTTCTGTTCGCGGACTGTGAAAAATGCCAGATCGCTGCTTTGCTGTGCTTAGCAGTTAGGAAAACTTTAACAACTGATTCACATGAGCTGAACTGAATTGAGCTAGTCAAACAGCAATTCCAAATTACTACTTCAGTTTGGGCAGATGCGACCTGAGACTTTGGCAGGTGACATCCAAGTAGGTCCACGGAAATGCCTTAAAATGCTAAGAAAATCAGTCAGGTACTGTATCTAGCAGCAATTCAACTGTCTAGCATTTTAGGCTTTAGTTCATTGGGCACCACACTTCTACAAATTTGGCTATCAGCATATATATATATATATATATATATATATATATATATATATATATATATGTTTTCTGAGGTTTTCGCGGGTGCCTGTATGTGGATCCTTGGTTTTTCGGGTTTTTCCCCGCGTAGAATTAAAGGTGTAGGCGCAACGTTTCGATGGAATCCCATCCATCATCATCAGGCTTCTGTTTCCTTCTTCTGGGAGAAGCATGTGGCTGTTTGTTCCTCTTTTTTAAACTGCCAGAGGGGGTGTGTTCTGTGGAGGTGTGCTCTGATTGGGTAGGGGACCAAGTGTGTTCTGATTGGGTGGGAGTGTGTTTTGAATGGTGGGGGTGTTCTGATTGGGTGGGGGTGTGTTCTGAGTGGATGGGCTGGTCTCAGCTGCCAGCTCCAGACCTGAGCTGGTGAGTTGTGCTGCTTTTGTTCGGCTTCGTGTTTGTGGTGGTGCCATGTTTTTATAGTGGGTGTCAGTTTGCTTATTGTGTGGTTTGGAGGGGTTTAAAGTGGCTGATGTTGCAGCTGTAGTTAGGTTTCTGTTTTGTGGTTGTGTGTCTTTATCGTTGTGGGTTCGGATTTGCTTTTTGAATGGTTGTGTGGTGGTGATGTCATGTGATGTTATCATGAGTTTGGGTCTGGTATCATTCTTGGTGGTTGGGCTTCGTCTGTCAATCAAGGCGGGTTTCCAAATGGCTGGTAGACGAGAGGTATCATCTCGTTTATTCATGCTGTGGGGGCGTTTTTCTATCTCAATGGCTTCTCTGATTATTCTGTTGTTAAAATGTTCAATTTTGGCAATAGTTTTGGTTTTTTTAAAATCAATTTCATGTCCCGTGGCTTCAAAGTGTTGGACCAGGGATGAAGTTTGTTCTCCCTTTCTGAGTGAGTTTTTGTGCTCTTCAATGCGTGCACTTATTCTTCTGTTGGTCTGTCCGATGTATGTGGTGGGGCAGGTGGTGCATGGGATTTCGTATACTCCTTGGTTTTCTAACCCAATTATGTCCTTGGGGTTTCTTAGGATGGTGGATATTTTTCTGTCTGTGTAGAATGCTGTTTTGATGTTGTGTTTTTGGAGGACCTTGCTGATTCTGTCTGTGGTCCCTTTTAAGTATGGGAGGAGGGCTTTGCCATTTTCTTGTTCTCTGTCTTGGGTTTTTGTGGGTGTCTCTCTTCGGATTAAGTTGGTAATCGTATTTCTTTGGAATCCATTGGCTGTTAGTACATTAGTGAGAGTGTGTAGTTCGGTTTTTAGGTGTTGTTCGTCAGCTAGGTGTTTTGTTCTGGAGATGAGTGTCAATCAAAGAAGCCTTGACAGCTTGAGTGCCAATCAAAGAAGCCTTGACAGCTATCCTAAATAAATACAACCCCCCAAAACACATCCTAGATCTGACCAACCACTGCCTATCTAACACATACTTCATCTACAATGGACAAAGATACAAACAAATGGAAGGAGCACCCATGGGATCACCCCTCTCACCTGTCATCGCAAACCTCTACATGGAACACTTTGAAACCCTCGCTCTAGAAAAATCCAACCACAAACCCAAACTCTGGCTCAGATACGTAGATGACACCTTCGTAATCTGGCCACACGGCAAAGAAAAACTAGATGACTTCCTCATACACCTCAATAGCCTACACCCCAAAATACAATTCACCATGGAAACAGAAGCTAACAATCAACTTCCCTTCCTTGATGTCTTAGTCTACAAGAAATCCAACGGCTCCCTAGGACACACTATCTACCATAAAAAAACACACACAAACCGCTATCTGAACGCACTCTCACACCACCACCCAGCACAGATCAACTCCGTAGCCAAGACACTCATCTCCAGAACAAAACACCTAGCTGACGAACAACACCTAAAAACCGAACTACACACTCTCACTAATGTACTAACAGCCAATGGATTCCAAAGAAATACGATTACCAACTTAATCCGAAGAGAGACACCCACAAAAACCCAAGACAGAGAACAAGAAAATGGCAAAGCCCTCCTCCCATACTTAAAAGGGACCACAGACAGAATCAGCAAGGTCCTCCAAAAACACAACATCAAAACAGCATTCTACACAGACAGAAAAATATCCACCATCCTAAGAAACCCCAAGGACATAATTGGGTTAGAAAACCAAGGAGTATACGAAATCCCATGCACCACCTGCCCCACCACATACATCGGACAGACCAACAGAAGAATAAGTGCACGCATTGAAGAGCACAAAAACTCACTCAGAAAGGGAGAACAAACTTCATCCCTGGTCCAACACTTTGAAGCCACGGGACATGAAATTGATTTTAAAAAAACCAAAACTATTGCCAAAATTGAACATTTTAACAACAGAATAATCAGAGAAGCCATTGAGATAGAAAAACGCCCCCACAGCATGAATAAACGAGATGATACCTCTCGTCTACCAGCCATTTGGAAACCCGCCTTGATTGACAGACGAAGCCCAACCACCAAGAATGATACCAGACCCAAACTCATGATAACATCACATGACATCACCACCACACAACCATTCAAAAAGCAAATCCGAACCCACAACGATAAAGACACACAACCACAAAACAGAAACCTAACTACAGCTGCAACATCAGCCACTTTAAACCCCTCCAAACCACACAATAAGCAAACTGACACCCACTATAAAAACATGGCACCACCACAAACACGAAGCCGAACAAAAGCAGCACAACTCACCAGCTCAGGTCTGGAGCTGGCAGCTGAGACCAGCCCATCCACTCAGAACACACCCCCACCCAATCAGAACACCCCCACCATTCAAAACACACTCCCACCCAATCAGAACACACTTGGTCCCCTACCCAATCAGAGCACACCTCCACAGAACACACCCCCTCTGGCAGTTTAAAAAAGAGGAACAAACAGCCACATGCTTCTCCCAGAAGAAGGAAACAGAAGCCTGATGATGATGGATGGGATTCCATCGAAACGTTGCGCCTACACCTTTAATTCTACGCGGGGAAAAACCCGAAAAACCAAGGATCCATATATATATATATATATATATATATATATATATATATATATATATATATATATAGAGAGAGAGAGAGAGAGAGAGAGAGAGAGAGAGAGAAAGGGAGAGAGAGAGCATTTCTCAACCTTAGGAACTCTGAAGATGTGTGGACTTCAACTCCCAGAACTCCAAAGCCAGACACCCTGGCTGGGGAATTCTGGGAGTTGAAGTCCACATATCTTAGAGTCGCCATGGTTGATAAACACTGCCTCAGAACACCAGCCTCTATTCAGAACATTCATTCATTTTTTCAAAAGAGCAGCTACTGGTCCTGTAGAATATGGAAAAGAGACAGATTTTCATCCAGGATAAATAATAATAATGTCTCCTTCAAAGTACACAAATCCTAGGAATTATAGGAGCGTACCCAGGTGGGTGGGTGTGTGTCTTGGCAGTTCTAGGGAGTCAATTTATTTTAGTTTTCTTCCAAGATCTTTTTTTTTTCCTGCTTAACTTTCCATTCTATCTTGAAGCTCTGAAATTCCAACCAGTTACCCATCCATGGACTAACCATGGCAACCAAAGTTAAATGCCTGAGATCAGCCAAGGTCAGCAACATGGAGAAACAAACAGGCGTGATTATGCAATTTATAGTAGTAGTCGAAGTGTTAGAAGACTCAAGTGACATTTAGCGTGCATCCTGAGGGAGAGTAATTCTCTTACGCTTTTTCTTCCCTGTTTCAAATACGCTGAAAGAGAATCTGCTTTACAAATTATTTCCAAGAAGCAACAAATGTTGGTAATAACCCCACGGATTAAATTGGGTGTGTTTGCACTAAATGGGCAGCACTTGGCCCAAGACCTTTCATCTGCTCAGGTATTTAGCCTGTTTTCTGTGTCCATGCAATCCACTGAACCATCAATTAAGCGAAGTATTTTATCTCACCCATTTGATTGTGCTGTTGAGTGGTACATTTTTCATCCCCGTATATTTTTACACCACTGACCTAATAAACATTATGGCTAAGTACAGTAAATGGGCTGGTTTCGCACCACACAGTAAGGCTCAGGAAACAAACAAGCTAATGTTATAATTAACTAGACAGCCTGTGCTCCATGGGGTCATCATTTCAGAGATGTTTCCTCACCTAAACAGACAAACAGAATGACCACAAAATTGACTGCAAAAAAAATCAGTGGGAGCCAGAGCGACTTCTGATTTCCTGTTGGTGTTAGTGCTGCTAACCTCGGATGTTTTTGCTTTGACAGCATATGGAGATGCAACCATTTTCCTTCTTAAGTTTTACTGTTCGAATTAGAGTTAGAATTGGATGGTACTGGCAGGGGGGAGGAGGAATGTGCATGGGAGTTTAGTTAGACATAACAGTACTGTAACTAGTGTGAGAATCAATAAGAATTGGCGGGCTGGAGAACTGGAGGGAGAGCCTGCATTTCAAACTAATTGGAGAATGTGATTTATGACTGTAAATTAGAGGAGGGAATTGTGCTTTGATACTATGTGCTCACACGGGATGTGGTGGCTCAGTGGGTTAGGACGCTGAGCTTGTCGATCAGAAGGTCGGCAGTTTGGCAGGTCGAAACCCAAGTGCCGTGTAACAGAGTGAGCGCCTGTTACTCGTCCCAGCTTCTGCCAACCTAGCAGTTCGAAAGCACGTAAAAATGCAAGTAGAAAAATAGGGACCACTATGGTGGGAAGGTAACAGCGTTCCGTGCGCCTTTGGCGTCTAGTCATGCCGGCCACATGACCACGGAGACGTCCTCGGACAAGCGCTGGCTCTTTGGCTTTGAAACGGAGATGAGCACCGGCCCCTAGAGCACGCATGTGCGGGGGAACCTTTACCTTTACCTTAGTATGTGCTCAGGGGAGGGGAATTCAGATTGGCTTCAGTTATGTTAGTGTGGATGCTATGCTTCTTGAATAAAGATTCTTTAAGGTAAACAATGCCTCGAAGTTCTTTGAAGAGTTTCATCCATCGGAACCATGACAGTTGGCTTCCCCACTGAGTTTCCTTGTGGGAAGCTGGGAGTATGCATTAGAAATCTTTATTTCCTTCCTTCCTTCTTCCCTTCCTTCCTTCCTCCTTCCCTCCCTTTTTCCCTCCCTCCCTCAAATTCCTGCCAGCTGTGAATTGGGAAAGTTATGTGTGGGTGCACAAGAGGTGCCATTCAGGCCAAGACGCCTGTGTGGGTGTGCACAAGAGATGGAGTATGTGAGTGGTGCTGTGTGGTTAGGGTAGCAAGGGAGGGGTGGGCCAGCTCAAAAAGGTTGTGTGGGGATTGTGGAGGTCTGTAAGAGACACTGCATGGGTTGGGAAAGGCATTGGAGCATCATGGATTGGTCAGGGTGTCTGGGGGTCCTTGGGAGTGCCTTAGAAGTGTGGTGCAGGTCAGAGAGGGCATGTGGGGGGCAGTGTCGGTCATGTGTATGAGAGTGCCCAAGGGGTGGTCAAACAAACCAGGGAAGGGGGAGCTGGGGCTGCATTGGTGTGCAAGAGGTACTGTACTATGCAGATTGGGGAAGGCACATGGGGGTCATAGCACAGGTCAAAGAGGGTGCATGGGAGAATCCATCCCTGCTCTGAACATTTTCAGGAGCAATGCTATTATTCCATCTAAGGAGAGAATAAGTTCCAACGTGCCATTTTGTCTCCAGCAATAACCAAGACATCTGAGGACCATCCAGAGAAAGGTCAAAAGAAGCTTCCCAACTCTAGACCTCTTAATCCCTGAATTTTGCCGAGAGTCAACCCAAAGGAGAATTCACAAGGTCTTCCTCAAATGAAAAATAAAGGAACCGCACGGAAGATCACCTGAGTGGGAGATGCCAACTTTACTCATTTCATTTTTGTTTATTACTTTGTAGCACAAGCCACCCTTCTTCTTCTTCTTCTTCCCACCCCCCACCCCCAGCCCTCCCCTGCCATAACAAGTGTGAACAAGTTCTCTTAGCTCCGATCCAGAAAGTGCTGAATTGGTATTTCGAGTGAAAGGCTGTCCCTGCAGTTCCAAGAACGGAGCTGTTAGAACAGCGATGTTGTTTGCAAAATTACGCAGCTAAACGATGGAGCAGCAGAAATTTGGAGCAGCAGTGAGCTACAAAAGGGCTTCTTTCTTCAAGTATTTCCAAGAACTATGTGCATCTCCCAAGAGGGCGCTTTGGTATCTGACTTCTTTCTGACATGCTTGTTATGCTCAGGTTGGGCGCCTGCCTGTTTTTCTGCTTTTGCTTTAGACTCTCCAAATGGGATTAGCCTCCCAAGAAAAGCATCATCCAGGCATGGTATTTAGGGGGAGGGGGGAAAGGAGGGGGGAGGAATGCTATTAACTAGATCATTTGATAGGCATTAGTGTCTAAAATAATAGCTGGTACATTTTTATGGTTCGTAGCACAGTCAGAAAGATCTTTAGACTGGATGGAGGGCATTTCTGTTCACCAATCGAGCTCTTCCCAGAGACCTGAGATAGGCACATGTTCTTATTTGATGATATTAAAGCTATTGTCGCAGGATGTAAGCTGTTCCAAGTAAGGCTGCCTGTTGAAATTTGACTGGTGGTGATTTTGTCAGTGCCAATAGTGTTCAAGTGGTGCTCCAGTTGTTTTGGGATTGCACCCCAGGCACTTATTACTATAAGTATTATGTTTGCTTTGCTTTGCTTTTTCGACACAGTCATTTTACTTCTGTTTGCAGCTCTTTGTATTTTGCTATCTTCTCTGAGGTTTTTTTTCCTCTTTTGTTCTGCTATCTCCAGATACCGCCATGCCCAGAATTCAGACTTTTTTGTCTTTCTTATTGACAATTGTTTAAGTCTGGGGTGTTATGTGGCAAGTGCTATTCTGTTTGAATTCTAAAGTTGCAGAGCACTTTAGCTTCTTCACTTTCTATAACTTCGTCTATTTTATGATCCCACCAGTTTTTGCTTGCAGGCAGATGGTATTTCTTGCTGATCTTCCAGTCTACTCTTGTTGCTACTTTGTCATGCCGTTGCCTGTAGTCCAGGGGTGTCAAACTGCCGGCCCAAGGGCCAGATGAATCATAGTGAAACCGCGCCCTTTTTTGCAATGGCAAAAAAGTCGCAATATGTCATGACATGTCACGTGACGTTGCGAGTTTAACACCCCTGTTGTAGTCGATCTGTGTGATCTCCTTGCAGCAGCTTACATGGTGGTCCACCATTTCTTCAGCTACTTTGCAAAGGCCGTATTTGCTATTGATTGCTGTCTTCTTTTTATTATTACCTGGTTGCAGTGTATGCCTCCCAGCATACACAAAGGACAGCACAGCAGGAGGCTGATGGTGCAGATCATCAGAGGGGTTGGACAGCTCCGGGCAATAACTGCTCACTCAGGATGAGCCTAATGAGTTAAGCTGTTGACAGCCCCAGGCATGGTCAGCCTGGTGGGAAGCCAGGATCTACACCCATTGTCACCTGCACTGGCAGGAAGCCCAGGTTTGAACTGATTGGATGCCATCCACCTGGGCAGGTACAAATAGACGCCAGGCTTCCCTGTTTCCCCAGTTTGTTCTGTTCAGAATAAACTCATCTTTACCCCAGCTCTGTGTCCGTCTCTATGTGAAGCACGCGACTTTACACTGGTAATATTAACTCCTGGGCTAACACACTCTAACTTTACACCCTTCATCCAAGGCAGCTCTAAGCTGCTTAGCGAAAAGTCACATGTAACAATGGGCAGCTAAAAGGAAGGAAAGAGAACTGAATGAATAAAGAGGTTAAATCTCAGGCAGGGGATAAAAAAAAAGATGTGGCTGCACTAAAAAGAAGGCCAGGCTTTCAATCCATACTTGGAGCCACAAGTTTGTTTGTTTGAATTCTGCCTTCCTTCCAGAGTCATTCATGCTCCGTAAATGTAGCTAAATCTTGACAATATTCAGTTGTCATTCATTTGTTAGGTTCCTATCAACAGTAGTTCTTGTTGAAAGTGAAGTGGCTGACAGACCACTCAGAGACAGCTGGTAACGTTAACAGGGTTTATTCAGAGTAGGACAACGGGGTACAGAAGGGTTCGGCTTTTATAGCCGGCGGCCGGCTGGCTGGTCCAATCAGCGGCCGGTCTTCTCCCGCCGCGATTCCTGCTCCAATCGGCTTCACGTATTTTTGACAGTTCTCTTTCCTCGTGGCTGGGCGGCTCTGCGTTGTGTTGACAGCCGAGAGCTGTCAACCGGCTTGCGCCTGCCCTTTCGCTGGGGAGTTTTGACAGCTGTCAAAACTCCCGCGTGTTCGGCTGTCAGAAGCTTTTACCTCATAACCAATATCGTTAAACATTCCATTAAACATTTAGTGATAACTATTTACATATAATACAGAAAGGGTCTGGGGGTCCTGGTAGACCACAGATTCGACGTGAACCAGAAGTGTGTCACCTCTCCCAAAGGAGGCAATGTAGTTCTGGATCGCTTTAACAGAGGCATAATGTCGAGAAGATGGGAAGTGATTGTTTTTCTCTGTATTGCAGTAGCCAGATCACACCTGGATTAATGTGTCCAATTTGGGTCATCTAAAAAGTTGCTGAAGAACTGGAAACAGTACAAAGAGCAAAAGCAGGAGTTCGAAGGCTAAATTCTCCAACGAACAACTAAAAGAACTGCATATAGCAATAGCAATAGCCAGGGCTTTTTTTCCTCAGAGAACGCTCAGAACGGAGTTCCGGCACCTTTTTTGGATGGAACCTTGTAGGGTAGGCAAGGTGGGTTGTATGACATGTGTGAGTTCCGGCACCTTTTTCTTTTACAAAAAAAGCACTGGCAATAGGTAAAGGTAAAGGTTCCCCCGCGCATGCGTGCTAGTCGTTTCCGACTCTAGGGGCCGGTGCTCATCTCCGTTTCAAAGCCGAAGAGCCAGCGCTTGTCCGAGGACGTCTCCGTGGTCATGTGGCCGGCATGACTAGACGCCAAAGGCGCACGGAGCGCTGTTACCTTCCCACCGTCGTGGTCCCTATTTTTCTACTTGCATTTTTACGTGCTTTCGAACTGCTAGGTTGGCAGAAGCTGGGACAAGTAACAGGTGCTCACTCTGTTACGCGGCACTCGGGATTCGAACCGCCAAACTGCCGACCTTCAGATCGACAAGCTCAAAGTCCTAACCCACTGGCAATAGCACTTGGACTTATATATACTGCTTCACAGTGCTTTACAGCCCTCTCTAAATGTTTACAGAGTCAGTCTATTGCCCCCGACAATCTGGGTCCTTCTTTGATGCTGGCTTTACAAAAGATTGTGGATACGTTCTGTGACCATGATATAATGATCTTAGAGAAATTAATAATATTTCCCTAATCTGTTGGCCAGGATTTTTTAAACGATGTTTTCTGGAGATGGTGGATTTCAATTCCCATCACCAAAGTTGGGCTGCTCTGTTTTTCTCTTTGGTAACAGGGCATAACAACACTAATATGGTTTATTTATGTAGCTTTGTAACAGAACTTTATAACGTTCTCTTAACAGAACATGTAATGTAAAGTTTAGACAGCAAGCGTGCTGGCTGTCTTTTTAATGTAATTACAGTATAGTATCTAACTATTGAGGCATTAATTGTTGTATTATTTACATCAATAATATTATCATCTAGTTAACACTGGGCCAAAAAAGAATATTGTTATTTAGTACATTAGGCTCCAGTTCCTTGCATTTTCACTTTATGGTCAAAGAATTCAAGGCAATTTCTTGCATTTGATTTGATTTTTGAGATATATATATATGCCATAAGGGACGCGGTGGCTCAGTGAGTTAGGACGCTGAGCTTGTCGATCAGAAGGTCGGCAGTTTGGCGGGTCGAATCCCAAGTGCCGCGTAACAGAGCGAGCACCTGTTACTCGTCCCAGCTTCTGCCAACCTAGCAGTTCGAAAGCACGTAAAAAATGCAAGTAGAAAAATAGGGACCGCTACGGTGGGAAGGTAACAGCATTCCGTGCGCCTTTGGTGTCTAGTCATGCCGGCCACATGACCACGGAGACGTCTTCGGACAAGCGCTGACTCTTCAGCTTTGAAACGGAGATGAGCACCGGCCCCTAGAGTCGGAAACGACTAGCACGCATGTGCAGGGGAACCTTTACCTTTACCTTATATATGCCATAATCTTAATCTACTTCCAATGATGTAGTTGCATGGATTTTTTTAAAAAAGGATCTTTTGCTCTTTTTTTATCCATATAAATACATGATGGAGATAGACAGAAATATACCCCTTTAATAAGTAAAGAAACTGAAGCCATGAAATAATCTTGAGTGTGGTCACAACAGAACTCTCTGGCATGGGATGTATTGTCTGCAGGTGAAAAACAGAAACAAATGTATGGCATATCAAGCCAAGAGAAAACCCGTTGCACCAAACAATTCCGGTAAATTAGGCAATGGGGAAGAGGGGGAAAAAAAACAAACCCCAAATATGACTACCCAGAAACAAGCCATAAAACCTTAAGCGAAGATAAATAAGTCACCAGATGAATAATTGTCAAGGAGATTGCAAAACATAGGAACACATTAAGAAAAAATGTCCAAGAAAAGAAAAAGAAGCTGTCTCAATCAATCAACCATCACACTGGTAATCCTGTTTTGGGACATTTCTATCACTGAGTTAGCCTTACTCAAAAGAAGGGACATTTTATTTGGCTGAAGCTCCTCTTTTTCCCCTAGCAAATTTATTTTAATTAAAAATACTTGCTACCCAATGGGGGGGGGAAAGGCCCCAAAGTTTAGCCTCAAAAACATAGAGGATGTCAGAAGTGACCATCTTAGTTAAAAAAATAATAATGCGTTGGGTGAAGCTAAAGTTTTCTGAAGCAAGGAAGTAAAATTAAGAACTGGTGCAGGAATGGTAACACTTTTTAAAGTTCTGGCTTTGGAAAAGCAGTCTGATTTTTTTTAAAAAAGTCTCTTTCAAGCTCTCTCAGAAACAAAATCAAAACGTAGAGCACTGTGCGAAATTTGATGTCCACCAAAAGTGAAGCTCTAAGGCGGGGGTCTTCAAACTTGGCCCTTTTATGACTTGTGGACTTCAACTGCCAGAATTCCTCAGCAAGGTACGCTGGCTGAAGAATTCTGGGAGTTGAAGTCCACAAGTCATAAAAGGGCCAAGTTTGAAGACCCCTGGTATAAGGTCTTCTGGGGTTGGATTAGAAGACCTCCAAAACCTCTTCCAGCTCTAGGATTCCATGTTCTGTGTTGAATTACAGGTGTGACAAAAGCTTGTATCAGGCGTCTTCAAACCTGGCCCTTTTATGACTTGTGGACTTCATAATTCCAGGTATGCTGGCTGAGGAATTCTGGGAGTTGAAGTCCACAAGTCATAAAAGGGCCAAGTTTGAAGACCCCTGCTCTAAGGCATTAAAAAATTTCCTGCTTTCATAAATCAAATAAGAATTCCAAATTACACAGAAGCAGCATGTAACGCAGAAGGAAAATCATTCTAATGGACTCAAATGTGCCAACTGGAAACATATAAAAAAATGTAAAAAAAAAAGCAGGCTCTTTGTCAAGCTGTATTACAGGAACTCCATCAAAGTTTTTCTCCAAGACCTAATTGGCTAAAACAAAAACATCGCCCTCTGCATATGTGTGAAACCAGAAGCTGAATTTAAAGTTCCTTCTAATCTAAATCTAACATTTCTTAGAGAGAACCCACATCATACTGGAGCCTCGTAGGTTTTAAAGCTGCAATCCAATAAGATCTCACAAAGAAGCTCATAAGAAGTTCCATAAAGAAAAGTAGGGATCTGACAGAAATGGGCTGAAGCTCCTCTGAAGACATCTTCAGCCATCTCTGTGTCATAGCAATTACAGAGGCATCGCTAAGTGCATGTGTAGCTGCATATCTGAACTCAGAGCAGTAATGTGGAAGTGTCAAAGGTCAAACCAGCTTGCGGTGCTGGACATGCCTAAAAACTGAACGCAGTGTACATTGAATGGTTAGGACTTCCTTAGAGTTCTTCAGGAATCTAGAACCATAAGACTAGAAGATAGAGTTCATTCAGCTGCCCAACCCCTGGCTTGCAAGACTTATCACTTCAGTGTCCCTGTCCCCCACCCCACTCCCATTATTCCTCAAATAAAACCCCCAGAAGAAGATCAGCTTTGCCAGTATTTGGACTCGTGTTCTTTGGTCCAAACCCAACCCACATTCACCCTTGACATTCCCAAGCGAAGGGGGTAGGGACTTCTTGGCTGCCTCTAAGTCAACACTCAAGTCCTATGAGAGTTGGAAGGGCTGCTTGCCTCTTGTATAAACAGTGTGTCTTATAAATCCACCCATGTCCTGGATATAAATACCCTCCCCCACTGGTGGAGCAGCATTTGTTTTCATGGGTAACCATGGCAAGGGCTGCGAGCTGTTGTTTTCCTTGCCCGTGTGTTACACTCCAGGCCTGACTATCTCCGCACTGCAAATGCCAAGGCAAACCTGCAAATTTGCAGTCCCCTGGGAAGGCTGGCCCAACTCCAGCCTTACTATCTTACAGGCCAACAGGCCAAATTTTATAATACTCTGTTAACTTTGGAGCAATTAGATCCAAACATTAATCTAAGCTACAGAACTGCCCCGGGCATAACCTTCTGCAATTATTATATTCCTTAATTTCTTGTATCTGGGAAAAGGATCATATCTACAGATGGAAACCCCCGACTGTTAAGCGGATGAAAGCGCTGCAAATCTGGAGAGGAAAACATCAACAAGATAGAAGTCATCTATTATGTCCAAGTGATTATGATATTAAGTTTTTATTAAATTAAGCAGAAAGTTCATGTCCGTTTCACTCAGCCAGAAGAAAGGTTCAACGGGGTGTTCTGTTTTCTTGTAAGCCATGGGAAGGCAAGTTAATTTTCCCATGGTGCTATAGATACTCCCTCTCTGTTGCCTTCTGGTCTACCAGCTCCACCTTTTTTTAAAAAAAAAATAGAAGCTTCAAAGATGGAGCATCATCTTTGTTTATTCAGTAAGGTCATCTTTGGGCTACCCAACAATGGAAATTTTTAAGAAGTGAAGGTGGTAAATAGCTAATGCCCAATTTTGTCCATAGAACACACAAAAACCCTAAACCCAGGGTTTAAAAACCCACAATCACTATGGTCATATAACAGACTATGTCTATACAAATAAGCCACCTTCTGGCTCAAAAGGATGGTCTGGATCAGATAATACATACAGTGATGACCGGATTTCTCACAATGTAACATTGAAGCCCAATGACCAAATCCTACTTTTGTCTAGTTAGATTTCATGCACAAACTCAGCTCTAAGATAGAGCATTGGGGAGGAACAAAAAGAGAACAGCATATAGAATCATAGGGCTGGGAGGGACCTCAGAGGTCTTCTAGTCCACCTCCTTGCTCAAGGCAGGAGACCTCATACCATCCTGGTCAAGTTGCTGTCCAGTCTAATCTTGAAAATCTACAGCAATGGAGCACCCACAATTCTGAGAGGCAAGCTATTCCATTGATTAATGGTTCCCACTGTCAGGAAATTTCTCCTTAGTTCTGAGTTGGATCTCTCTTTAACAAACTTCTACCCATTATTTTTTGTCCTGCCCTCTTGAGCTTTGGACAAATGGCAGAAAACTAGCATCCTCATCCATCCTCCCATTAAAAATCAGCTGCTACACTGTGTACTTTTGTGGTCTTTCAGTGACAGCCACCATCCAACCATGGATGGATGGATGGATGGATGGATGGATGGATGGATGGATGGATGGATGATTATGTGCCATCAAGTCATTTCTGATTCTTAGCAACCATGTCAATAGATGTTCTCAATGATGATCTATCCCTAACTTGTTCTTTCCTTCCCAATAGGACACTTTGCCATCCACCATTGCCAGCTACCCAACTTGCTTTGGTTGTCCTTTTCCTCCCTTTCTCTCTATCTTTCCCAGCATAACAGACTTTTCCAGAGAGCTTCACATGATGTGTCTGAAACCATAGGAAACAGACTTTGGAAATTTGGGAAATGAAAGCAATGCAAAGGCTTCAAGTCTTACTGTCTGTGCCTTTGTCCAATCAACAGCGAATCCTTATGGTTTTCCGGTTTCAAAATGAAAGGCTTGTTTTAAATTACATTATTTGGAGAGCATCTCACATGTCTTGACTGATTTAATCAACTTGTGTAACTGACCATCGCAAGTAGTGACTCTGGGCAGCAAATAATATTAAAAGGAAAGAAAAGAAAATTACAATCACAAATACACACAAAAAACCAAAACCCCACGGATAACGCAAGACAGATGAAACAGCAGCTATTTAACCAGAGCTGAAATATTGAACTGCACTTATCAAGATGGACGGAGCGAAAAGACCCTCATTTCACCTCTGCTGACTGTTTGCTCAGATATTGTTTTTTCCTTACAGAGATGAATGAAGAGAGGGAGTTAAGGTTTCCAAAATATAGTGACAACTCAGTGGGAAGGCAACAGGAAAGTTGCTCCCATTCCACTGATTTTTTTTTCCTACCTGTGGTCATTCTGTTTTTCTGCTTAGATAAGGAAATATAGTCCAGTGTATCTTGTATCACTGAAATGGTGACCCAGGGGGTCATCGGTCCTCTGGTTCTTAATCATGTTAACTGACATGTTTTGTTTCCTAGAGCTACCTGCGTCTGATCTGTGGCAGGTATCAACTCAGGTGAATAATAACAAAGCCACATTTGTCCAAGTCACTTAACGTATGTTAGTTTTGCTGAACTGACCCATGTTCTGCATATGCACAGTAACCTATTGCCTAACATGCCAAGCCATGAAGAAACAGTATAAACCAAACTTAGCATATTGCAGGAACGGCGCTGGAACAGCCTGAGCGAAAATGTGTTTCTCCTTCAGTCTATCACCACCTTACCCCCATACCCTGGCATCAGTGTGCATTTTCTCTTAACTTTCTATATTTCTTTTAACTTTCTTAAATTTCCCTCAGTGCATCCACATACATCAAACAGGGATTTCAGAGAGAAAAACTGAGGCAGCATCAGGCATAATAATAATAATAATAATAATAATAACAACAACAACAACAACAACAACAACAATAATAATAATAATAATAATAATAACAACAACAACAACAACAACAACAACCAATAATCGAGTTGGAAGGGACCTTGGAGGTCATCTAGTCCAACCCCCTGCTCAGGCAGGAAACCCTATACCATTTCAGACAAATGGCTGTCCAGTCTCTTCTTAAAAACTTCCAGTGTTGGAGCATTTACAGCTTCTGGAGGCAGGTTGTTCCACTGGTTAATTGTTCTAACTGTCAGGGAGTTTCTCCTTAGTTCTAGGTTGCTTCTCTCTTTGATTAATTTCCACCTGTCGCTTCTTGTCCTGCTTCTTGTTCAGGTGATTTGGAGAATAGCTTGACTCCCTCTTCTTTGGGGCAGCCCCTGAGATATTGGAACACGGCTATCATGTCACCTCTAGTGGTGTGAGACAGTGAGACACCACCTTGACAGTGGTGGAGGCACCTTGATGGAGGCAAGCAAGGAAAGGGCATTTCAAGTTGAATCTGGCACAGATTTAGGAGGACTCAGCCTGTCCAACCTAGACTAGCCTAGAAGGCCTTCAAGAATTCGTTCTTGGCTGACCTCATACTAATAACACCCCTCCAAAGAACCCCATGGATTGTGCTATCCATTCATCTGGTAGTGGCTACTCCAAGCTTGTGGTACATGTGCAAAGTGCTTAGGGTGGCTCTCACCATCACATGGGGGGGTCAGCAGACAATTCAAAGCCAAACAGGAAGAAAAGCTAGAAACAGCATCACTCTGCCCATGGTGAACTAAAGCCATCCCTTGGACCTTGGGGATTTTGAGACAGGAAAAGTAGAGAGGGTATTAATGTATTTTCTGTATATAGTAGATAAATTACCTTACCCTTCCCTGATTGAGCTACAGCTGCAGGTCCCATCCATCCATCATCTGGCAACATCTCCTGACAGAACCTAGCTTGGAAGGACCAGCAAAACTCAATAAAACTCTCCAGGATGACTGCAGAACGATGTAAATATTTCATGACCAGCCTTCTGCGTGACTTTCTGCTGGCCCCCACCCCATCCATCAAAGAGCCAGTCCCATCAAGCAAGGCGAATTATACCAATGCTGAGGGTACTGGTGAAGTTTTTTGTAACACTTGGGTCAAAAGCCTCTGGGGAACTTGCCCTTTCTCAAAATAAGAAGTGAAAATTCATCTACTCTGCAGGTAATCTACCCTATGTGTCTCACAGAGAGAGAGAGAGAGAGAGAGAGAGAGAGAGAGAGAGAGAGAGAGAGAGAGAGAGAGAGAGAGAGAGAAACTAGAGTTCTAGGCTGTTCTAATTCAGGGAAAACCAACCTCGGCTCTTTTATGACTCATGGACTTCAACTCCCAGAATTCCTGAGCCAGCCATGCTGAGGAGAAATGGAGAGTTTCCAAACCCAGCCATGCTGGCTCAGGAATTCTGGGAGTTGAAGTCCATGAGTCATAAAAGAGCTGAGGTTGCCTACCCCTGTTCTAGTTCACCCTTCTTCCCAGTGCAGATATCTTCATACAATTCTGGACAAATGGCTGTCCAATCTTTTCTTGAAAACCTTCCGTGATGGAGCACCTACAACGTCAGGAGGCCAATAGTTCTCTCAATCAAGAAATTCCTCTTCCGTTCACTGCTAAGCTTCCACCCATGAATTCTCGCCCAAATGTGCATGTGTATACCCACCCACCCAAACACAGATCCAGACACACAGAGAAAGAGTGGTGCACGCCATCCAGTAGAAAGATCAGAAAATTACTGCTTACCTATCCAATGGTAAGCCTCCATCCCCCAAAATAAAACCGATTCCCTGTCCCTACCACTGAGGTCAGTCTGGACACGGTTAGGAGAGTTAAAATCCAGCAGAGCCAGAAGGTATGGAGATTGGGAGAAGACATAGCAACTCTCCAAAGTGCAGAGGGGGTGGAAAGTGAACCGGTGTCGGCACTGCTTTTTTTGTAAAAGAAAAAGGTGCCGGAACTCACATATGTCATACAACCTGCCTTGCCTACCCTATAAGGTTCCATCCAAAAAAGGTGACAGAACTCCGTTCTGAGCGTTCTATGACAAAAAAAGCCCTGGGTGTCGGAAGTATCACATCCTTCTGTCTAGCGATGAAGCTGTATCTTTAAAGATGGAGAAAAACAAAGGTGAAATTCTTTCGCACTTGGCAACCAGGGTTGCTGGCCAGCAAAGGAAGAGCAATGATTAGACAAAGTACGAAAATGTTTGCACTGTGATTAATGCTCTGTAATTGATACACTCTCATTCCTCCGCTATGCTTTTATGGATTGCATTTCCTATAGATCAGTGTCTCTCAACCTTGGCAACTTGAAGGTGTATAGACTTCAAGTCCCAGAATTTCCCTGCCACTCTGGGAATTCTGGGAGTTTGAACTCCACACGTCTTCAAGTTGCTAAGGTTGAGTGGGGGAAAAAACCCGCTATAAATACTCAACACAAGCACAAGTTTTGTCCGCTTGTTTGGTCCGAGGTTTCTTCCCCACAGTTACATACCTTTCAGTGCTCTGGCAAGAGATGGCGAGTCTAAGCTGAACAGAGAGGCGGGGGGGAGGGACAACTGGCTTCTTTCAGATTGATCAACATGTACATAGTGGTTGGGTTTATGCAACAGCTAACCCCTGGTTTTCTCCTGGGTTTTCTGTCCTGCAACTGCCTGGACCAGTTTCCTTGGAAACATTTTGAAAGAGGTTTGTGCTTTGTCCTTGCCCTCTTCTTCCAAGGACTGAAAGAGAGTGACCGGCTCAAAGTCACCTAATTTGCTTCATGCGTAAACCAAGAGAAGAACTCAAGATCTCAGCAGGTTTTACAGCACCAGGTGAATTTTCTTCAATCCTTATTGAAAGAAGTTTTAAATGCAAGTTTAAGAGCATGTTATTGTTGTTTTTTTAAAAAAAAGAAATCCTCTTTTTGGAAAGAAAAGAAAATCAGGAACATCATGAAAAGAATTTCTGAGACATTAAGTGCACCATGAAATGAGAAATTTGGGAAACCTCTGGCATAACTTTGTTCAGCTCCCTTAGACCAACAAGCGTTTCCTCTTACAATGAGAGCCCCTTGAGAAGCTTTCCCTGGCCAAGTTTCTATAGACATATTGAAAGGAAGGTAGGAGAGCAACTAAGATGGTCAAAGGCCTAGAGATTAAAACATATGAAGAATGGCTACGGGATTTGGGTCTGGCTAGTCTAAGGAAAAGAAGAAATAGGGGAGACATGATAGCAGTGTTCCAGTATCTGAGGGGCTGCCACAAGGCAGAGGGGGCTGGATTGTTCACCAGAGCACCAGAGGGCAGAACGAGAAGCAATGCTTGGAAACTGATCAAAGAGAGAAGCAACCTGGAATTAAGGAGAAGCTTCCTGACAGTGAGGACAATCAACCCGTGGAACAGTTTACCCCCAGAAATCATGGGTCCTCCATTACTGGAGATTTTTAAGAAGAGACTGGACATCTACCTGTCTGAGATGATATAGGTTCTCCTTCTTGGGCAGGGGGCTGGACTAGAAGACCTCCAAGGTTCTATTCTATTCTATTCTATTCTATTCTATTCTATTCTATTCTATTCTATTCTATTCTATTCTAGGTATTCTATTCTACTCTACTCTACTTTACTCTACTCTACTCTACTCTACTCTACTCTACTCTACTCTACTCTACTCTATTCTATTCTATTCTATTCTATTCTATTCTATTCTATTCTATTCTATATCATTGATGACCCAGGAGAAGAATCAGAAAGTTTAAGATCAAAGATCTCCCCGTCACATCCCTATTAACTGCCTGGACTAATAGGGATCAAATTCCAACAGTTTGTTGGAAGAAAGATTGCAGGAAACTGTTTACGCTTCACCTTTTTTGCCCCCTTTTTGTACTGCATCTTCCAGTTATAATCTCTTCTTAGGCTCTTTCTCCACACTCTTCTAGGAGACTTTTGACCTTCCAATCATCTTGGAAGCAACAGGTGAAATTAAAACAGGAATGATTGGAGAAACCTGGGCTGAAGTCTTATCAGAGAGCAAGATAGCATTGGTGAATCTGAGACACCACTTCTCCTTCTTTAGTCATCTTTCCCAACCTGGCACCTTTCAGGTGCCAGGTCACCCAACTCCTAGCCCATAGATGAAGAACTGTGCTGTCCCAGAAAAGGGGATCCTAGCCCAGCATACTTTGAAGGACACCAACTGTGGGAAGATTGCCTTAGCATAGCATTACCTAGGTAGCCATGCTGAGATGCCACACGGAGCTTCTGGGAGAAAGAGCAGGAGAACAAGCAAAGTAAAGCAGTTCTGACCTCAGGGAAAAGAACAGGACAGAATTACCCAAATCTTTATGTTCAATCACAATTTTAACAGAATCAGAGCAGTTTTGATATTATCTAACCAAAGGTTCCCATTCTAAGCCTGTCCACAGAATTCAGAACTCCTTCACATTCTGAGCAGGTTTCATGTTCACTTTTCTAAGTTTCTAGCCTTCGTAGCTAGGAGTATGTTTTTTTTATTGAAAAGTTTTACAAAATTTTAATAATAACCCCCCCTCCCTATCAACCCTCCCCCCTTCCCTCCCCCCCCCCCCCCCGACTTCCCAAAGCAGAATACAGGGTATTACAGATAGCATATAGGAGTATGTATTTTAAGGTGGACAGAAAACACCTCCTCAGGTATCCAAAGCAATCAGCCTACATTCCATTGAGTTCAGCATCTTCTGTTATTTATTACTTCCCCACTTAAACCCCATGAGCAGATAACAAGGCAGCAGAAGCAAACATACTTCGTAATTTAGCCAACAAATGTAAAATTGATTTTTTTTTCAGGGCACCCTGTTTTAAGGGCGGTGCAACCCAGATCTATATTGATGCCACCAGCAACACACACATTCTTGCTAGAACCCAACTGGGCACAACCCTACAATCTTCAGTGTCACAATTCACAAGCAGGATGTGAACACGATGCTCTTTGCAAGATCACCAACCGGGCCAACCTCTTGCTCTACGCATCCAAGGGGCACTTGATACCTTGGTGGGGTGGCTTCCCGGCTGTCCAAGCCCTTTTGAAAAAGCAGATGCCACAGGCTCAACCCTGAGTCACTTGTGTGCAAAACATGTGTCCTGAAGCACAGCAACAACCTCTGCTTCCCCCATCCCCCACCCCTGTTGCCTACGCTCTCCTCTCTCTGCTCATCCACTACCTTTTATTAAGTTGCAGCAGTGGGACAATTACATTCCACCACGTTTCGCTAGCATGCAGGAGCCTTTTCATAACTATTTCAAAAGGGATTTTGAGCACCATTTGTCATAGTTTTGGCAGCCCAGCTTGCCAGGTGGCTCTTTATAATTAAGCATCCCGCTATTATCATAACACGCACCAACCAAGTACAGGCAAACTCTGCACCTCTCCAACCTTCTCTATCTTCACTCACCAGCACCCTTCTCCCCCCTCCCCACTGCTGGGGGAAGGTGGGGGAAACATTCCCTTCTCAAGGTGCTTCCTGCTGACGAAGCAGCTTTTTATTTTAGCTTCTCGAAAATGGGGATGCAAACACCCAAGAGTTTGGCTACCTCTCCCTGCACTGTTTGAATCTGGAGCTGGGCACAACCTCTAGATCATATGCCCCCTCGCTGATGCCGTCCTCAGAACATCATGCTGGGCACCCGCTGCTTTCCTCCACTGTGCTGAAGCACGAGGCAGACTGAAATTCTCCCTTTCTCCCATCCTCTCTTGGAGCCATTACTCCAGGGTTAGACCAAGTGCTGGTGGCTGTAGGAGATTGGGATGAAGGCAGGAGCTGATAGAGAAAGAAAAAATGACGGCTCAGACCTGGAAAAGGGCAAAGTGTGAGAAAGAAACTCAAAATAACCCCACCTTGATTTTCCTTGGTATAAGAGGGGGCAAAGAGAAACATTGGCAGGCTATCAAGTGTCTGTTATTATACCCTACAGGATAAAGTCACATTGTGATATCTTGACCTGACCTACCCAAGTGCTGATAGTGGCTAACCCAATCACCATTCTAGGGTGGTGTTCACATATCACACTAAGCCACGTGTGATAGGCATGTTTGCTTTGGGCTGCAATTAAGCACTGTGGTTTGTCACTTGCCATCAAATCTTTCACTGCAAATGTCACTTCAGCGAAAATCATGGCTTAGCGCAAGGTAGGGATGATTGAAAAAGCTGTCCAGAAACAGAGTCCATCAAAGCCACACAGGCCATGTCATATAAATGGGGTAGAACCAAGATCCCAAACTTTGGAGAAACAGGCAAACCTGAACTTCAGCAGGGTGACCCAATTCCTGTTGAGAATTAAAATGAGCACTTTTCCCACTGATCTTTTTGTAGGACAGTGAAAGATCCAGGTGCTTAAAACAAGCAATTTTTAAGCGGCTGCTGTTCTGCAGACATTAAACAAAAGGGTTATGAAATGGTTTTTAAAAAAAAACACAGGAAAAACGGATCATAAGTAGTTGAAAACCACAGCCATACTTTCTTCTTCCAACATGGTAGCTTCAATTTTCCTGGAAGGATGAGTGAAGGATAGTTTCATCTCTATGACTGCCAAGTGCATCCTGACAAATATATTTGGGTTGACATCAGGCTAAGTCGGGGATCTTCAAACTTGGCCCTTTTATGACTTGTGGACTTCAACTCCCAGAATTCCTCAGCCAGCATACTGAGACCCCTGGGCTAAGGGGTATCCATACCAATTGATTCAACTCACAGAGCAACGTGCAATCTTCAAGAATCCCCTTCATCTGAAAGGGGATAACGCTTTCCAGTTGGAGCCGATGACACAGCTCTGTTTTCAACATTTGTGAAGGATTAGCACCACTATGGCATCTGCAAAGGACCCAACTTAATGCCACCAGAAGTGTTGTGTCTTCCCAAGACTGTGTTGGCTGAGAATCTGAGTCTTTCAGCCTCATACTCACCAGGAAGGCACAGAGTTATGTCAGGCCTTTAACTACCCTAATATTGTTTTATAAAGCAAAAGAAAAGGCTCCTTAAAGTGGAACTCAACTCCTGGCGACTTCAGGAATATACTTATTTAGTTTCTTTAACAACTGTATGATAATGCATTCCCACTCTTTCTCTTGTGATTTTCAACTTGCGGATAGTCTCCCATCCAAGTACTAACCAGGTCTGATTTTGCTTAGCTTCCCAGCCAAACAAGGTCATCTCTCCCTCCCCTCGCCTCCCACCAGCTGAGATGCTTTATAAAGAGTTATATCTGCCTTCTGCCTTCTGCCACCTCACCAATTAAAAAACTGAGTTGTTAGTCATAAATGGATGCTCATTCACAATAAAATTATTTCCAACATGCCTTCGAGGGTGAAGTTGTGAGAGACAGTCAGCACCAATCGGTCACTAGCCTTTCTCACAGAAGCAAAAGGTGCCACGGTTTTCTACTATGAAATCTTCAGAATAGTTCATTGGCTGGGCAGTGCTGGACTTCAGGTTTTAATGACCATGGTCTAGAGAACAGATTTCCCGGACTGGCATCTTCAGAGGCATGTTGGTCTGCTGTGGAGCCCACAGGTGATTCCATAGACTGCAGGTTGCAATCTGAAAAGCCTTCTTGGGGACCTGCTTTTTTGATTAGAGATGTGGAAACGTGATTCCGCCACCTGCATGGTTGTTATTGTTGTTCAGTCGCTAAGTCATGTCCAACTCTTCCATATGCATTAGACGTGCACAAGGCACTACTTTGGAGAATTAAGACTCCTTGCAAATTTAATGGGGATAAAGGTGACTTGGGGAGATCCTCAGGTTATCTGAAGAACCATCACAACCAAATGGGATTGGCTCAGCCAAGTTGTTCCAGTGGAAGAGGCATGCTGCAGAACCCACAAGTCAAGGAATTTTGACTGGTGAGGTCCAGGAGAAGTCTTTTCTGCTCCCACTTTCTGGAACATCTAGAAGGACCCGAAGACATGGTTCTGCCAACTGGCCTGGGGTCCCAGTGTGGGCATGTCATTGTATATTGCTTCTTTCCTTAAGCATCTTTGTTAATTTTAAGGTTAGCATTTATTGTTTTGATATATTACGGTTTTAGATTGTGTTTTTTCTCTCGTTGTAAGCTGCCTAGAGTCACTTGGTGGCAAGATGGGAGACATACATTTAATTAATAAACATTTTTTTCGGAAATTGACATATCATTAATACCCAAGTCAAGGGCCACCCCTGGAGATGCTATGACACCTAGATATGATATTTTGGGAAGTGGGAGACCAAACAACCCAGCCCATGGAAGACTATCCATCAAACCAGATGTCTTCCACTAGGTCCCATTGAAATGAATGGGATTATGTTTTAGATAAATTCCTAGTAGACTGAATGCAACAGACAGAACCTCTTTACCGCTCCCCACTCCACCTGCACCTCCATTAGTTTCCTGAACACAGAGATCCAAGGAAGGAGACAAAATGTGCCGAGCAAGATTTTGATGCTGGCAAGACAGAAGTAATATCTTGAATCCCCGGGTGTGCAAACAACATTTACAGGCCATACAGTTTGCATTAAGCAGCATAACCAAAGTACCAATAAAGTAAAATTTTCCCCTATCCAGTCATGTCTGATTCTCACTGATGGTGAACCTTTTAGAGACCACGTTCCTAAACTGCAACCCAAAACCCACTTATGTATCAGTGTGTGCTGGGTGGGCGTGGCGCATTGGGTGGGTATGGCCCATTGGGTCGGCGTGGCCCATTGGGTGGGCGTGGCTGCAGTGGTAATGGCAGACTGGGTAGGACTAAGAAGTTCAATCAATCAATTCCAACTTTGCGAGATCTTTTTTTTTCCACGAGAAGTTGAAATTGATTGAGTGATTAATTTAACCTTTTTTTTTTTTGCACACGGAGGTGGAGGCCTAAAGCGAAAAGGTTTTATAAAACCCAGCTGAAGGCCTAGGACTGGGATGACGGCGCGCATGCCCACAGAGAGGGCTCTGCGTGCCACCAGTGGCACGCGTGCCATAGGTTCGCCACCACAGCTCTAGGGGATGGTGCTCATCTTCTTTTTTTAGCCAAGGAGCCAGCATTGTCTGAAGACCCTTTGTGAACATGTGGTCAGCATGATTATACGCCAAGATGCCCAGAATGCTGTTACCTTCCCACTAAAGTGGTATCTATTTATTGACGTGCATCTGCAGGCTTTCAAACTGACTAGGTTCACATGAGCTGGAGCAAGTAATGGGAGCTCACACCATCACGCAGTGCTTGGGTCTCAAACCTGGGCTATCAGCTTTCCAACTGACAAGCTCAGTGTCTTTAACCACTGAGACATCTTGCCAATAATGGGATTCAATTCCCCTGTGGCCATCAGTTCACTTGCTTTTTTCCATTGCACCCTGAACTTTTTTTTTAAAATCCCATTTATATCCCGCCCTTCTCCGAAGACTCAGGGCGGCTTACAATCTAAAGCACAAATCAATGTGTTTAGCAGTAGCCTTCATTCTATGTATATGCCTGCTTATTAGGGCTTTCACACACACCCCAAGCGGCATTATTACAAAGTCAGCTTATTGCCCCCAACAATCTGGGTCTTCATTTTACCTACCTCGGAAGGATGGAAGGCTGAGTCAACCTTGAGCCTGGTGGGACTCGAACCTGCACTAATTGCAGGCAGCTGGTGTTGCTGAAGGAGGCATTAGCCCACTGCTCCACCAAGGACTTCGAAGTCAGAAAGGTGAGATTTTAACAAGAGATCTAAATAGGTAGACCTCTAAGCCTCTACATACGTATGAGTCACAGACTGATAACATGGAAAATAGATCTTCAGGCTGGGGGAGGGAAGAAGGGGAACATTCCCCTTCTAAAAAAGAGTCCATAATTTCCTTCTCATTTTGCTCATTTCATCAGAAATTTTCTGATGAAAAAGGAGAAATTGGGCTGAGTCATTTCACTTCTTTTCTTGCAACCATCTCCAGTTTCCAAACAATGAAGGGCTGAGCTTGGGCAAGACTTAGGAAAAAGACAACCATGCAATCACACAAGTGAAGACCCCACCCCACTCGCAAAAAAAAGAAAAGAGGAGTGGAATCGTTAAATGGAGCGCAAGCATTGAAGAGATCAGGGATAAAAACTAGAAAAAGGGGTGAATCCTGTAGAACAGAGGTCCCCAACCTTTTGGGCACCAGGGACCGCTTTTCCACGGACCGGAGGGGGCGTGGTTTTGTGTGCTGTCTGCATCCCACGGATGGGGCTTTGCTTGTTTGTGCGGACCGGTTGCTGGCATTCCGTGGCCCAGTACCAGTCCACGTACGGGTAAAAGGTGCATCCATCTTTTTGTCCACTTGCCATTCATTCTCTTTCGGGTTAAGAGGTGTAATGAGGACATGTCCCACCTCCCTGCCAGCCAGATTCTGGGGCTTGGAAACATTCATAGGGACCCCACATATTTTTTTTAATTAAATGCAGCTGCCTGTTCTATCGGCTTTGCCCAAAGAATAAGAGAAGAAATAGTAGTGAACAGATTTATATTGAAGAAGTTAATGTTAAGTATCTGAACCCAGACAACATGTTGCTTACTAAGCACTAAAGACTGTAATTTTTTAAAAAAAATAATAAAACTTTTATAAAAGAGAGAGAGAGAGACAGAGAGAGAGAGGGAGAGAGGGAGAGAGAGAGGAGAGAGGGAGGGAGGGAGGGAGAGAGAGAGAGAGGAGAGAGAGAGAGAGAGAGAGAGGAGAGAGAGAGAGAGAGAGAGGAGAGAGAGAGAGAGAGAGAGAAGAAATAGCCCTAGTTGTTGTTCTCCAACAAAATGTTGAAATTGGAAGTCCCATCCTCCTCTTCCCCCTTGCAGCTTCTTTCCTAAAGCTTTTATATCTTTCAGAAAGTTGGAGTCCTCTCAAAGGCTGTCAATATCTCTCCTGCTCAGCCTGCCTAGGAATATTTTAGCTACAAAAGGAACAGCACTCAGGGAACAACCGTGTAGGTAGTTTATACAAGAGTTATTAATATGGTGCCCTCCACGTACTGTGCTATGTAAACAAAATTCGGGAAAAGAGAATCGCTCTCATCCAGGAGATCCTGGATGACAGCAAGCAGAAAATTAGCCACATAAAGGGACTGCCTTGTTTCCAGTGCCCGGAGGCAGTGGTGAGATTCAGCCGGTTCGCACCACTTCGGCAGAAGCAGTAGCTAATTTTTTTATTCCCCAGGCCCAGAATGGACTTCCGGAAGCGGCATCTATGGAGAGAACCGGTTGCTCACATATTTGAATGCTACCACTGCCTGGAGGTACTTCCCGTGGTGCAAGCTTGGCCTAGTAGTCAAAGCACCAGGCTAGAAACCAGGATAAGGTAAGTTCTAGCCCCTCTTTAGGCATGAAAGCCAGCTGAGTAACTTTGTGCCATTTACCGGGAGACGGTGAGTTCTAGTTCCACCTTATGAAAGCCAGCTGGGTGATCCTGGGGCAGTTACTTTCTCTCAGCCCAACTTACCTCAAAGGGCCGTTGTTGTGGGAGGAGGAAGATAAATATATATTAGATATATATTTTTTTATTTTTAATCCCATTTATATCCCGCCCTTCTCCGAAGACTCAGGGCGGCTTACAATCTAAAGCACAAATCAATGTGCTTAGCAATAGCCTTCATTCTATGTATATGCCTGCTTATTAGGGCTTTTGCCCCCCCCCAAGCGGCATTATTACAAAGTCAGCTTATTGCCCCCAACAATCTGGGTCCTCATTTTACCTACCTCGGAAGGATGGAAGGCTGAGTCAACCTTGAGCCTGGTGGGACTCGAACCTGCACTAATTGCAGGCAGCTGGTGTTACTTAAGGAGGCATTAGCCCACTGCTCCACCAAGGCTTGAGTTATTTATAAAAATAATAAAGGGATATAAAGACATACATCGCAATAGCAATAGCACTTCGACTTATATACTGCTTCACAATGCTTTACAGCCCTCTGAGCAGTTTACAGAGTCAGTATTTGGCCCCCAACAATCTGAGTCCTCATTTTACTGACCTTGGAAGGATAGAAGGCTGAGTCAACCGTGAGCTGGTGAGGATCGAACTGCCAAACACCTGGCAGTCAGTAGTCGGCAGTCAGCAGAATTAGCCTGCAGTACTGCTAAAACTCAAATACTTTGGCCACCTAATGAGAAGGAAGGACTCACTGGAGAAGAGCCTAATGCTGGGAAAGATTGAGGGCAATAGAAGAAGGGGACGACAGAGAATGAGGTGGCTGGATGGAGTCATTGAAGCAGCAGGCGTGAGCTTAGATGGACTACAGAAGATGGTAGAGGACAGGAAGGCCTGGAGGAACATTTTCCATAGGGTCGCGATGGGTCAGACACGACTTCGCAACTAACAACAACAACTGCATTCTAACCACTGCGCCATCACATAGACAGAGAGACAGATACACAGATAAAAATAAAGTCCACACAGCTGAAACAAACCCGCAAATGATGCACCATGTGGAAACGGGGGACCACCATCAGATGGGGAAAAAAACCAACATGTCAACATATCTAAATGGAAACCAGGTTGGAAAAATGTCCAAGGTTACAAAAAGAAAAGGATCTCCATCTATTCCACTTAGTAATGCAAAGGTCCAGTCATCAGAGTATTTGCAAACAAATGAAGAATTTACTTCCAATATCCATAGGGTGACTTTTTCTATCAGAAAGAACTTCTTTTATTCCAGAAAATGTAGTTCTACAAATGCTAAACTGAGCAGAGATTTTTTTTTTCCTCCTAAGGAAGAGGATACCTAGAATACCACACAGGAGAGATAAGTTGTGTATAATGTTCCTTGCAAAAGTGATTTCCGTTTTGCATGGATTTTATTTCTGCCTCATTTTTTTTTTTTTGGTTACCCTGAGATTTTTCTTTTTCAGCTATAGGGTCACTCAAACGTGTTCCCAGTTATGTTAGTGCATAAATATTTTTATAACATAAAATGAAAACAAACAAAAGGTAAATATGGGTCGTTCTCAATTTACAACCCTTCATTTCATGACTGACTGAAGTTACAAGAGCACTGAAAAAATGGACTTGCAACAGTCCCTTGCACCTGTGACCGTCACAAGCATCCCCACAGTCATGTCCTCAAAATTCAGGGGCTTGGCAACCGGCATGAATGTATGAACAATTGCAGCATCCCATGTTTACATTATCGCCATTTGTGACCTTCCCAGTTCGTTTTCCAGCAAGCAAAGTCAAGGGGGGGGAAGCCAAATGCGGTCATAGTAGCGTGATTTCATTTAACAACTGTTGTGATTTACTTAACGACCATGGAGTAAAATCGAGAATGTCTCGTTGAACAACCTCCTTGCTCAGCCACAGGTAAGGACTGCCTGTATTGCAAGTCAATCCGGTAAGTCTGAACTTGAATCTTCTTTGCTCAAATGCCACGACAAAAAGAATTCTAATTCTGCCTAGAAACAAAATGCAACCAGGCTCAAATTCAGTAATAGTACCAGCCATTTCTGCTTCTCTTTGTATTAAAGGCAGCATATGGGCCGGGAATTCAAACCCAAGGATATAGGATGGAGAGCAAACAGTTTTTCCAGCTCATTGCCCCAGTCCATGTCATTCACCAACACAGCTGCTTTTAGACAAAGACAAAAATAAGGTAAGGGGGAATCTTTGGCCCGACGCCTGGATAAACAAGGAAAAATCCAATTCGAATAAGTGATTTGGTCTGGAAAATCAGTCAGGGATTCAGATTGATTTGTGGAAAGTCAATCCAGATCAATCTAGGCCAGGGCTTTTCAACCTTTTCACCCATTGTACCACTTTTAGGATATGGCAACATCCGAGGACCACCAGTCACCTAGCAAGGTGTCAAAAACTTGATGACCAAAAAAAAAAGGAAAAAAGTGACGAAGTACAGGTAGTCCTCGACATACAACAGTTCGCTTAGTGACACTGAAAAAAGTGCCCCCCCAAGCCACAGCTGAGTAAGACACCTACCTGCCCGCCCCGTGGTGCTCTTCCTCCTGTCTGAGGTTTTCATTGTTGTGAGCATTTCTACTGAGGATTGGCAGCCGGGGTGGGCTGGGGGGGTGTTCGGTTTTTATTCCCCTCCCCCCTCTGCTGGGTGGTTGCAGCAGGTTTTGGTCACTTCACATGACCCTGGGACACTGTGACCGTCATAAATATGAATCAGTTGCCAAGCATCTGAATGTAAATCACAAGACCCGGGAGATGCTGCAACATTCCAGCTGATTGGCGCTTCTTCTGGGCTCAGAAGCGCCAGCATCAGCGCTGAGCTCCAGCTGGAGCCTGGCGCTGATCCTGGTGCTTCAGCTGAGCCCTGACAGCCCTGCAGCTCCAGCCATCTCTCGCTCAGGCTTGTGCGGTGCTGCCACCGGTTCAGCTCATTCCCCTCCCCTGCTACCACTTTTCTAGGATGGCTGCGTACCACCTGCCAGGTGCCAATGAACCACAGGTGGTACCTGTACCACTGGTTGAAAAGCCCTGGTCTAGATCACTGTAATACTGGGTTGACTTGGAATAAGGCCAGTTCTGCACAAGTGAAGACAGCTTCAAAATCATCCAGTTTGAATCAGCTTTCTGATTCAGTTCAGAGATCTGGCTAATTCTCCTCTGCACTGTCACTTCCTTTCCCGGAACTGAAGCCCAATTCATTACATCTACCTTATCACATTATCTCTCTATGCTGCAGGAAGCCCAGGGACTTTTCTGTAGAAAATAAAGGCCAGAATTAACACAGGAGGACAGTGTCTCTTTATGTTAGGGCCGCAACTCCCAAAATTCTAACATGGACAAAAAAAGAAAGATTCACAATTTGGGGAGCTGCAATCTTCACACAATTCAAAGGCATCAGATCAACAACCTAAAGGTTGACCAACTCTTAATGGTCCAAAATAACAGACTAACTTAAAATTTGTTTCAGAATGCAGTACCATTTCAGTGGTTATCAAACCACTGTTGTTCTTGGGTTTGGGATTGTTTAGCTATGGTGGCTAAACTTCCCAAACTGCTCAGAGTTCTGTTTCGTACTTCAGGACAAAAAGTAACAGATGAAAGATCATTAAAGAAATCCAACCTAGATAGAATTGAGAAATTTCCTGACAGTGAGGACAATTAACCAGTGGAACAGCTTGCCTCCAGAAGTTGTGGGTGCTCCATCACTGAAGGTGTTTAAGAAGAGACTAAGCAGCCATTTGTCCGGAATGATATACAGTAGGCTCTCCTGCTTAACCAAGGGGTTGGACTAGAAGACCTCCAAGGTCCCTTCCAACCCTATTATTCTATGCTCTATGTTCATATGCTAAACATGCCCTTGCATCAAGGTAGCTATTAACTTTGTATCTGCCCTGGTGGAGTGTACAGTGTGAACACAACCTAACAATTGTTAGCTTTAAACAATCTTTTTAAGCGCACACCAAACATACAATGAGAACTAAGAATCTAGACAGTTGCAATCAAAAAATCATTTTCCAGACCGTACATTTTGCTGTTTGGATTTTTTTTTTGGGGGGGAACACAGATTGTGTTGATTTCCTCACCTATGAAAACCAGTGAAACCAGTTAAAAAAATGTGCTGCCTATCCCAACATCTAAATGTAGAATCCACAGCGGGACAGCTAGAATGTGACCTAAATTTAAGTGGAAAACAAAACATACCATGAATCCAACTGGTGTCCAGGCACCAGATGCGCACAATAAGAAAAGACCAATTAGCACATTGTATTGACTCTTGTGCATTTCTCCATTAGTTTTCTCCACCTTTCACCAGATGGAGAAAAAGGGAGACAGAAGACCTCCTGGCAGGAGAACAATTAACACCTGCTTTTTGATTTATAGCCTTCTTGCTTTCTTCAAAGCTTGCAGCAATTCCAGTGTTTACAGAAATTGAGCTAACTAATTAGGTGGATCAACCCTTACTGCTCTTTAGAAGGCCAGATCCTGAAGCTAAAACTCAAATGCTTTGGCCACCTAATGAGAAGGAAGGACTCACTGGAGAAGAGCCTCATGCTGGGAAAGGTTGAGGGCGAGAGAAGAAGGGGACGACAGAGAATGAGGTGGCTGGATGGAGTCACTGAAGCAGTAGGCGTGAGCTTAAATGGAGTCCAGAAGATGGCAGAGGACAGGAAGGCCTGGAGGAACATTGTCCATGGGGTCACAATGGGTCAGACACAACTTCGCAGCTAACAACAACAACAACAATTAGGTGGAAAAGAGACACCAATTGGGTGCAGCAATTCGGTCTCCAACCTCTTCAAATGAAAGTGGCCTGTATAGACCGTCTCTCCACCCCAGGTCCAGAGGGATTTAGAGGTCACCAGCGGTCAGCCCCTTGTCCCTCTGGCTGACTAACCTTTCTGCTGAACTGAAGAAAAACACAGCCACCCCTGGCTATTAATTCAGATCATTAATGCTTGTTGGTACTTTGTAGAACAATAGTACTCACTGCTTGCTCATTTCTCATTTATTTGCTTGTTGGATCTACACGGCATCCTATCTCGCAACAGTGTCTCTTTGCAACATTTTTTTAAAAAAAACAATACAGGCAACATAATATAAAACTCATCTAGGTAACTAGCCAGCCACATCATTCTCAGATCCAGGAACACATACATGGTTTGAGACCCTCGGAAAAGCCAACAGGATTGGGTCAACCTGCCCTTGGAAGGGAACGTTGTTCCCCAGGGATGGTGCAGCAACAGAACACAATGTTAGAACAAGAGTTCTGGTGGCTGTCTATGGAGATTCTCGATCCACCAGGTCATTTTTTTCCCCAAACCTGCTTTTTTCCAAAAGCCCTGGACTTTCCCCCCCCAATTTTTCAGAACTGAAAAGGCTTCTTGGATGAGAACTGAAATGTTTTCAAACAAAAAAAAAATACAAGAAAGTCCAATTGACTTTTGAAAAAAAAAGCACTTTGGGGAGTTCTGATGATGTGTCTCCAGTCCAAAAGTTCCGACGGCCATTTTTCTGGGATGAAATGTCCCATCTCCCACTGATCAGTTACTGAGAATAAAATCTGTGAAGGGGGTCAAACCCACTGAGATGTTTCTGGGACAGGCAAGACGTTGCAAGGAGGAGAATCCGCTTCCAACAGCACTTTGGGTTTCTTCAGGACCCTTCAGACAGCTTGAGAAAAAAAAACCCTGCAAGGTTGACTGATATCATCATGGCCCAGGGGGAAGGCACAACTAGGAATGGTAGCTTCACTGAGGCCATCTTAGCAACTTCATGGCGTACCCAACGTAGGAAAGAAAATGTCCTTCTCAGGCTCTTAACTCCAAACATAAAGATGCCACTTATTTTACAGGCAGTTCTCAACTTATGACCATAATGGAGCCTGCCAATTCTGGTCGCAAGTCATGACAGTCCTCAAGGGGGCATCATGTGACTGACAGGGGGTGGGTGAGTTTGCAGCAATTGTGAAGTGAATGCAGTAATCATCAAGCGAATACAGCAGTGGTTAAGTGAATGCAGTGGTTGTTAAGCAAACGTCATGGTCATTAAGAGAACGCTGTGGTCATTAAGCAAACCCATTGTTTCCTATGGGGGTGGACTGGCCAAAAAACCAGAAGTAAATGCCGGTTTTCAGCACAAATGTCGAAAGTTACAGTCACGTGACTGCATGATGCTTCAAACGGCCATAAATGTGGGCCAGTTGCTATGTGCCCCAAAGTGGATGGCGGCCGTTGAAACTTCAGAAGCAGCTTATGAACGGCTGTTCATAACTTTGAATGGTTGCTAAGTGACCGGTCATAAGTCAAGGACTCTCTGTGCTGTATTTTGCTCCATTTCATATTATAGATTTACATAGCTGCCCATCTTGCCTACCATAATCATCATCATTGGGCAAAGCAGCAAGTCATCTCGGGGAATACCCAGGCTCTGCCCTTGTCAAAAACAGGTCTATATTCTGGATGCAACTTCATTTTATCAAATGTCCATCCTGCCCCTGCAGGAACAGAAGGAAAGAACAGACATATCTCCCTCCCTTTATTAGCCTGAATGTTTACAATAAGCCTGAAAGCTGCTGGGAAGTTGGCATCAGAATTCCGCTCCCATTCCTTTTTCATCTTTGCTGTCCCTCAATTTTGTGGACACTCCAAACATTCAAAAACTTTTTGCAAACCTCTAGAGCAGAGGTGTCCAGCCTTGGCAACGTTAAGACTTGTGGAGTTCAATTCCCAAAATTGCTGGCTGGGGGATTCTGGGAATTGAAATCCACACAACGTTTTAACGTGGCCAAGGCTGGATACCCCTGCTCTAGAGCTCATCGGGATTTCAATCTAGCTTGCTGGCTGGTGAAGCTGAAGGATGAACTGCAAAAGAGATTAGATTTAACATAAATCGGATCAAATATCTTTATTATAGTCTTTGGCCAGCCTTTACGGTAGAAAAAGAGAAAGAGTTTAATGCAACAAAAAGATTGGGAGGGGAAAACCCAATAAAACAACAAAACAATTTATCTAATTAAATGTTTTGCATGATTGTGTGATTTGATGAAGATATTGGGCCGCCAGGTATCCTGGTGTCATGTTAGCATCCCTTAAAAACATAGAATTGATCAGTATGACCCTCAAATTTAGAGACAATTGGGGAGATCAGAAGAAGCCTTGCCACAAAAGGGACAATATATAAAGGACACGAAAGAGCGTTCCTACGTCCCTGAAGACGTGAGGGCAAAGTCCCTACTGATAAGGATTCTCATGAAATCCTCCTGCCAGCAGTTTGGGAATGTAAATTTAAATAATGACTCTCTAGAGTCATTAAAATAAGTGATAGCTTCTCAAAAATCCAAAGCTTTCACTAAAAGAAATTGCATTTCTCTCAGTTCAGAGCAGAGTTTTTATAAATGTCTTGCCTTGTGAGCTTCATTGCCGGCGATGCCAACAGTCCGGTTTTAATTCAAAAGGCAAATCAACTGGAGTCCATGCATCCAGACAGGTGAAAGGCAAGTGTTGGTCAAGCATCCACCACCCATAGTCACACTGTGAGTGAGATGGGTGGTCTCTAAATTTGATATCAAAATAAATAAATAAAGTACCTTATGCAAATCATAAAATGCAACTACATCCAGAGCAGAAAAACATACCCCCTTCTTAAAATCCAGGAGGAATTCAGAAACCCAGTGCTTATTTATCTGATGTGATGCTAAGGCAATCCATCCCAATCTTTTTCCTTTCCTGCCCCAAACCACTGATCAGAAATTCCTTTCCACCCCATGTAGGTAAAAACACTTTGAGTCAGTTTAAAAGTCTGCGTTGTGATTGAGTAATGGGTTTGTGTGTGGCTATCTACAGAAAAACCACTTTTACCCAATTTCCATAATTTACCCAGGTTTGGTAAACACTATGCTAAAGCATTAAAATAAAACCAGAACAAATAACGAATACATAGAAAAAGCAAGGCTGAGAACAGAATTTCAATATAATAGCATTCCGTTTTGAGAAGCAGACATATTAAAAAAAGGAAAAATGATGAAAGGTGATGTTTGACCTTTCCTAATATTTTTGTTACGTTTTTTTTTAAAAAAAATAATACATTGTTTTAGAAACTATTCAATGTTATTTGCATGAAGGAGGGGGAAGAAGGGAAATAGACTTAAAAACTAAAAACGTTTGAATCTTGACACATGTTGTAATTTTTGTACATAGCTGGTTGTAATTGCTTTTAGTTTTATTTTGCTGCTCAGAGCCCCTTGTGAAGATCACGTACGGTTTAATTATTTTATTTTTATTTTTTATTTTAATTCCATTTATATCCCGCCCTTCTCCGAAGACTCAGGGCGGCTTACAAGCTTAGCAGGAGCCTTCATTCTATGTATATGCCTGCTTATTAGGGCTTTCACACACACACCCCAGCAGCATTATTACAAAGTCAGCTTGATTGCCCCCAACAATCTGGGTCCTCATTTTACCTACCTCGGGAGGATGGAAGGCTGAGTCAACCTTGAGCCTGGTGGGACTCGAACCTGCACTAATTAGCCATACAAATTAGCCATACAAACTGACTGAATAAACAAGTAAGCACATTTGCCTGGATGAGTGCCAGGATAGCATTCACTATTAAAACTTAACAGAATAACAGAGTTGGAAGGGAACTTGGAGGTCATCTAGTCCAACCCCCTGCTCAGGCAGGAGACCCTATTCCATTGCAGACAAATGGGTGTCCAATCTCTTCTTTAAAACCTCCAGTGATGGGCCACCCACAACTTCTGGAGCCAAGCAGTTCCACTGATTAATTGTTCCGACTATCAGGAAATTTCTCTTTAGTTCTAGTTTGGATCTCTCCCTGATTAATTTCCATCTATTGTTCTGCTTTCGGGTGCTTTGGAGAATAGGTTGACCCACTTTTCTCCTTTACATATTGGAACACTGCTATCATGTCACCCTTAAAACTTCTTTTCATTAAACTAGACCTATCCAATTCCAGTGATCGTTCTTCATACGTTTCAGCCTCCAGTCCCCTAATCAGCTTTGTTGCTCTTCGCTGAACAACTTCTAATAATAATAATAATAATAAACCTTTATTGTCAAAGTACAACATGTGTACATTGAGATTAGCTGAGCCTCCCCCCCGTGCTCTCTCCCCCCAACACACAGTGACAACAAACCCTCCATCCCACCACACGATGTGAACCAACTACACCACACACCGGCCTCCCAAGTCAATTCTGCATAAGATTATGTCCCATTTAAAAGCCTAACAGCCCACGGATAAAAGCTATTTTTCAGCCTGCTTTTTCTAGAGTCTCAAAAGTCTTTTTGATATCCTGGTGACCAAAAGTGGATGCACTTGAGACAGAAGCTTGTTGTGACTTTGATCTGTCCGCTCAATCTACTTTAGAGTGTAGTCAGTAAGACGTTGGAGGAGAAAATGCCGTCCACTTGGATCTTCTGGAAAGTTCAGGGCAACAAGCTAACGAAAAAGCAGGGTGTAAAACTCCAGCAAATAAAATGAATTGGCTATGTATAATACAAGTATGTAGTCCTCCATTTATAACCCTTCGTTTAACAACCATTTGAACTTATAATGGCACTGAAAAAAGTAATCTAGACAGGTTCTCACACTTGGGAACATCATAGCATCTCCCCAATCCTATGATCAAGATTCAGGTATTTGGCAACTGGCACGTATGTATGATGGCTGCAGCATCCAAGGTCATGTGGTCCCTATTTGCAACCTTCCCAGCTGGCTTCAACAAGCAAAGTCAATGGGGGAAGCCGGATTCTCTTAGCCGGGGGTCTTCAAACTTGGCCCTTTTATGACTTGTGGACTTCAACTCCCAGAATTCCTCAGCCAGCGTGCCTGGCTGAGGAATTCTGAGAGTTGAAGTCCACAAGTCATAAAAGGGCCAAGTTTGAGGACCCCTGCTCCTAGAGATCACGTGATTCATTTAAGAGCTATAGTGATCTATGGCAAAAAGGTCATAAGATTAGGCACAACTCACTCAACAACTGCCTTGCTTGACAACAGGAATTCAGATCCCAATTGTGGTCATAAGTCAAGGACACTAAGCGAACATAAATCCAAATCCCCAAATACAACTGGGCATTTCTCAAAGGACTCAGAGATGCTTTTCTCAACTTAATATCCTTCAGATGAGTTGGAGCACAGCTCCCATTAGGCTCAAGCAACAAACCAGGGGGCACGGAGGCAATCATGGGTGCTACCACCTAGTTCTTCCAGAGGGGAGCAAGTTGAAGAAGATGGATAGCGCCTTTCTTGAGTGCTCGAAGCGACCAGGGGACAAAGAAAAGAAAAAGACAGCCCGGATAAAAATGGGAGGAAACATAAAATAGGTTGGCTGAAGTGAATAATGAGAAATAAATAAAATATCCCAAAAGTATCAGAGTCAGGATGAAAAGCTCTTCTGGCTAATTAGGGGTAATTGGAAATGAGCTTCACAAGCTCTTTCTGCCTAGGCTGTGAACGCCACATCGTGCATTCATTTCATTTTCCATTTACAAGCAAAAGAAATAAGTGCATTGCATTCTCACAAGGAACAAATCAGGATTCATGGTTAATCTTGGTAATCTAATTACTAATCGCTGTATTGCCATAGGAACTCTCTTTGTTTTTTCCCCAAGCCCTGGGACACTGCAAGGAACATTAGCTAATAAAAAGTGTGTTGGGCATAATTTTTTATCTGGATACTGGAGGATTAACTGCATCTAAAACATAAATCAGTACTGAGCCTATGAAACATCCACCAATTCCCGTAAGAAGAGTGGAGTAACAACATTTAAGATAGTCCTGATTTATTCTCAGTTACAACCGTGATGAAAAAGTAATTTTAAGATCAATCCATTTACAACTTTTGCAGGTCTACAAAGCAAAAGAAAATTGAACTGAGGTCTTGTGAACAATCATGGTTTCATTTAGTGACCGCTTCGTTTAATGACTGACTAGCCCATCTCAAGTGTGACTGCTAAGCAAGTTGCCAGGAACAAGTTGCCAAATGTTGAAAAACACTGTTTTAAAGTCGGCAATAGAAAAAAATAATAATAACAAGTGCCTAAAAGACCACTAGGAAATAAATTCCTGCTCCTGTAAAACCAAAAAAATATATTTCTGGAGACCCTGAAGAGGCAGATGGTCCAGTTGAAGCCTGGGTAAGACCAAGAAAGCAAGAGGAGTAAGGTCTACGGCAGGGATCTTCAAACTTGGCCCTTTGATGACTTGTGGGCTTCAACTCTTGCTGGCTGAGGAATTCTGGGAGTTGAAGTCCACAAGTCATAAAAGAGCCAAATTTGAAGACCCCTGGTCTAGGGGATACTATTCTGGGGAAAATACAGAATCTTGTAAATGTCTAGAGAGATTCTTGGTCCTCCAGATCATTTCATTTCATTTCATTTTTCATTTTATTAAATTTGTATACCGCCCTTCTCCCGAAGGACTCAGGGCGGTGAACAGGGCATATATAAATAACAAATACAAAAGTTAAAAGGGAATTAAATAAGTGCCCAGATAAAAAACAATAACAATATAAGAAACCCGTTAAAAACCCCTAACGTCCCCCATCAGGCCAGACCAGCTTGTTCAAATAAATGGGTCTTCAGACCGTGCCGGAAGGAGCGAAGGTCCAGTGCCGTCCAGAGCTCAACCGGCAGTTGGTTCCATAGAGCCGGAGCGCCCACAGAGAAGGCCCTCCCCCTGGGGGCCACCAGTCGACATTCCCTGACCGGAGGCACCCTGAGGAGGCCCTCTCTGTGGGAACGCACGGGGCGGAGGGAAGTTGACGCCGGCAGCAGGTGGTCCCCTAGGTACCCCGGACCCATGCCATGTAAGGACTTAAAGATCATGACCAAGACCTTGAACCTCACCCGGAAGACAACTGGTAGCCAATGCAGCTCGCGGAGCAAAGGTGTAACATGGGAGTACCAGGAAACTCCCAAGCCAACTCTCGCGGCCGCATTCTGTACCAGTTGGAGCCTCCGAGTGGTCTTCAAGGGAAGCCCCATGTAAAGAGCATTGCAGTAGTCCAGGCGAGAGGTCACGAGCGCATGAGTGACCGTACACAGGGCATCCCGGTCCAGATAGGGCTGCAACTGGCACACCAGGCGAACCTGGGCGAAAGCCCCCCTAGTCACGGCTACTATATGGTCTTCCAGGGTAAGCCGTGAATCTAGGACTCCCAAGTTGCGAGCCCTATCCACGGGTTCTCCCAATCATGGTTCTCCCAAAGGTGCTTTTTCAGGAGGCAACTGGACATTCTTGTTTTTCTTTGAAGATGTTTCGCTTCTTGAATGATAAAAAAAATCTTGCAAAGTACAGGAAGAATATCCTTAACTTCTTTAAAGTTAAGGTGGGAATTAAGGTGGGATCTTGTTGAATGATTGGAAATGTTTTTTTTTCTTAGATTTTTCTTAGATTTCCTGCTACCTTATGAGATAAGCCACCAAGAGTTTCACCTTCTATCTCTTGATGGTTTATGTTTACAGATCTAGAGACTCTGGAATAAGTACAGAAAAGAGCGGCAAAGATGATTAGGGTGTTGATGATAGCAGTGTTCCAATATTTTATTATTATTATTATTTTAATCCCATTTATATCCCGCCCTTCTCCGAAGACTCAGGGCGGCAAATCAATGTGCTTAGCAATAGCCTTCATTCTATGTATATGCCTGCTTATTAGGGCTTTCACACACACCCCCAGCGGCATTTTTACAAAGTCAGCTTAATTGCCCCCAACAATCTGGGTCCTCATTTTACCTACCTCGGAAGGATGGAAGGCTGAGTCAACCTTGAGCCTGGTGGGACTCGAACCTGCACTAATTGCAGGCAGCTGGTGTTACTTAAGGAGGCATTAGCCCACTGCTCCACCAAGGCTAAAATATTTGATGGGCTAGCGCAAAGAAGAGGGTGCCAACCTGTTTTCCAAAGCATCAGAAGGCAGGACAAGAAACAACGGATGGAAACTAATCAAGGAGAGAAGCAACCTCAAACGAAGGAGAAATTTCCTAACAGTTAGAACAATTAACCGGTGGAACAGCTTGGCTCCAGAAGTTGTGAGTGTTCCATTACTGGAGGTTTTTAAGAAAAGACTAGACGCCACCTGTCTGAAATGTATAGGTCTCCTGCCTGAGCAGGGGGTTGGACTAGAAGACCTCCAAGTCCCCTTCAACTCTATTATTCTGTTACTCTGTTTCATTCCTTTCCAAGGCTCCCCACAGTCTCTCACAGAAATAGTGGCAGTAACATGGGGTACAACCAAAGAGAGGTGCAGGTTGCAGGATTTGCACAATATGCTGAAATTGTGTGTGTGTGTGTGTGTGTGTGTAGGCTCGTGTGCAAACCATATCTCTTTGGGGGAAAGGCTTATGAGAGAGAAGGGCTGCCCTCATCCACCTGCTCTTTTACTCCCTTTCGGCCAATTAAGGCAGTTCCATACTACCCGTCATAGGATTCTAGGCTGCTTAGAGCCAGTTAAAAACACAACAGGTAGAAGTGGAGTAAAGTAATCAAATTAATAAACCCAGCCAGTACAATACAATAACAGTAATCCTAACAAATCGAGATGTAAAAGCCCAATGAAATGCCTGCTTGAAATACCCTACTTTTCTGGGTTCAACCGGACCTTGATTGCGGTCGATGGCCTAGAAACTCTCGCCTTGTGTGCTTCAAAATGGGAAGCCCTTAGCCCACGTGGACCAAAACATCGTGGATGTCTTCACACGACATGCTTTACCAAATACCGTAGACCAAATGCCGTCGGGTGGCAAAGATATGGTGAACCATGAATCGAGTAAGGGTTATTGGACTAAAGAAGGTCTTGATCCAGGCAACACCTGAGCCACCCCATCAGCCTGGCCCCAAGCTGATGAAGGCTAGAGCTGAGAAGCATCAGCACTTAGAGCTCTCTCTTGCGATTAGAGCTCTCTCTTGCAATTTGACCAAACATGTCCTAGGACTACTTTTAAAAGCCACCTCTCAGCAAGTGGGAAGAAAAAAACTTGTTTACCCATGTAGGCTGGAAAAAACAAAGCCATTTTCCTGCAGGCTTCATCCTGCATTACAAAAAAAGAAAAGAAAATCACTCCATCACCGTGCCTTATCGGCCCTTCCAAAATGAATGAAATAACTCAAACTCTTTTGAAGCAACATCCAGGCTCCTACAGAAGTTAAGGTGTCCAAATCCGGGGGGGGGGGGAAGCAGGAAGAATGCAAACAACTGTTCCTCAAGTAAAAGGTCATAGTGGTATGTGAGAAAGACCCTGAGAAACAGGGGCAACAGATGCTGCTTAGGGAAGAAGCAGATAAATAGCCTGGGTGGAGCAGTGGGCTCATGCCTCCTTAAGTAACACCAGCTGCCTGCAATTAGTGCAGGTTCGAGTCCCACCAGGCTCAAGGTTGACTCAGCCTTCCATCCTTCCCAGGTAGGTAAAATGAGGGCCCAGATTGTTGGGGGCAATAAGCTGACTTTGTAATAATGCCTGGGGGGGGGGGCAAAAGCCCTAATAAGTAGGCATATACATAGAATGAAGGCTATTGCTAAGCACATTGGTTTGTGCTTTAGATTGTAAGCCGCCCTGAGTCTTCGGAGAAGGGCGGGATATAAATGGGATAAAAAAAGAGAGAGAGAGAGAATATAGCCCACAGCTGCACAATGGGCACAGAAACAAGACTCTGAAAGGAAGCTCCTTCGATTCTCAGGCTATAAAGGAGACAGAGGGGGATTCGTACTTTCGGATTTGCAAGACTGATGTCCGCCTTCCCAGTTATACCAGACAGGAAACTGACCAGATGAGCTACATCTACTTTATCCGTAAGGCTACATTAACAGAATCTTGCAAGTCTGAAAACATAAATCGGCCGCCGTCTCCTTCACAGCCTGAGAACTTAAGGAGTCTCTGAGTCTCTTTCTATGGCTGTAATCCAGGTCAGCAGCAGCTCTTCACTCGCTTTCTCAAAGTCTTTCTCACATGCCATTACACTTCGGTACAGGTAGCCAAAGCAGGGTGGGGTGAGGGGTAGGAAACGGCAGCGATGTTACATGTCTCATTGTGCAAAATATGCCATTATGCAAGTGTGCCACTGCATGATTACATTATGAAATGTAATGTGATGGCCTCAGGTCATAGATGCATCTGGCCAGCCCTTAAGAGGCTTAGTTCTACCATGTAGTTATTGTATAGTTCACATAGCATCTTTAACCTGTTTGCTGAATTGTTCCCTTTTCTGGTTTGCACAGTCAGAAGCCAGTTCAATGGGCTGGCTTCCACATTACACGCTGACTCAAACCACTAGAATAAAAACTAATCAAGTTTATCAAACCGATATGCAACTTTAATGCTGAATCAAGAATCTGAGATTCCTGTTTTGCCCAGACACTAGGAAAAGATATTAACATCAGGGCCAAAACATTCCGTTGTTCCTGGATTATATCATATTTAACCCAAAACAATATTTTAGATTCCTTGGACCCCACTGAGTTTATATAGCAAAGGCTTGTGTAAATTCATCAGGAGATAAAATGAGGTTAATGCTTTATTCAAAGATATGTTTGCTTGGTCCTATAGGGAGAAACATGTATTATCTCAACTTTCAAACTTGATGTAGTATTTTAAGAGGTTTGAATTCTTTTGAATTATATTCCTAATGCTTGGAAAGTGATATCTGGACAGAGAAAGCAGATTCTCAGTGCCCTGTTTTGTACTAAAAGATTTCTTCTTCATTGTTTGAAAGGCAAAGCATATGGCCCCAACTATGATTGTCTGCAGAGAGCATGTGATTAGCAACTTAGGAACAAATCATGTTTCATTGAAAGATGATGATGGCTACAGTTCATTGAAATGCTTATGTACAATTTGCAGGGGCTTTTTTTTTCTCATAGAACGCCCAGAACGGAGTTCCGGCACCTTTTTTGGATGGAACCTTGTAGGGTAGGCAAGGCGGGTTGTGTGACGTGTGAGTTCCGGCACCTTTTTCTTTTACAAAAAAAGCACTGACAATTTGTATATATATCCTGGTATAGATCCAGTTTTTCTCTTCCTTCCTTTTCCTTCCTTCCTTCCTTCCTTCCTTCCTTCCTTCCTTCCTTCCCTCCTTCCTTCCTTCCTTCCTTCCTTCCCTCCTTCCTTCCCTCCTTCCTTCCCTCCTTCCTTCCTTCCTTTCTTCCTTCCTTCCCTCCTTTCTTCCTTCCTTCCTTCCTTCCCTCCTTCCTTCCTTCCTTCCTTCCTTCCTTCCTTCCTTCCTTCCCTCCTTCCTTCCTTCCTTCCTTCCTTCCTTCCTTCCTTCCTTCCTTCCTTCCTTCCTTCCTTCCTTCCTCCCTCCGTCCCTTCCTTCCCTCTTTGTTTTGTCTCCTTTCTTCCTTCCTCTTTCCTTTATTCCCTTTCTTCCTTTTTTAATTCCCTTTCTTTCTCCCTTCCTTCCTTCCTTCTTTTCCTTCCTTATTCTTTCTTTTCTACCCTTCTTTCCTCTCTCCCTCTCTTTCTTTCATTTCCTTCCTTCCCCATTCCAATCTTCTTCCTCCCCTCCTTTCCTCTTCCTCCTCTGACTCACTCTCTCTAGGCTTCTTTCCATCAGCCACCAAATCTCAAACTCTTCATTGTATCTTAAATTCAATTTCTGGAGAATGAATGAGGTTACTAACCCAAGGCGAGCTGATTTAATTTTAGAGAAGGTTGGAAGGAATCGGAATGGGAAATGAACTTCATCCCCACTGCCTATTCAATATAATTTTTGGATTAGTGCTTGTTTAAAACTTTGAAATCATTTGGGTGCAACGATCTAATTTTTTTAGGAGTGATTTTTAAGGAAAGACTTGGTGGGGGAGGAGGGAATCCACCAGGCTCTGTTTTATGTTCATTTTTTTTTTACACTTGTTCATATTCATTACGAATTAATTAACTATAACTGAAGGGTTAGCGATGGAGTCAAAATTAACTGAATTTTAATTTGATCAAGGTTATTTTGGATGGGTCATTAGAGGTTAATCTCCTTGAAATTTAAATAAATCCTAGTAATTATTTCTAAATTTAAATTGACTGCTGTAAATGAGCCTATGCAGATTTGCATCTACCAGCGTGGGTGCACTTCGAATAAATATATATATTTTTTATTATGAAGCTGCAGTACATATCTGGAAATATCTGAGCTGGAGATTAAATAGGGAAGCATCTGGGATGCTACAGGAACTACAAGGCTGCAGCAAAATGTAAGACCAAATCCATCTTTAAAAGCACTTTTTAAAATGCAAACTAAACACTGTGGGAGAATCTGAGTAGTGCTTTTCGCCCCACCATCTTCCATCTGCTGAAACTTGTTGGAAAGTTCTTTGGGGGAAAAGTTGGAACGTCTCGCTCAACCAAGTCAACTTGGTCGCTGAATTCATCAATGTGGACCCATAAACCTAACCCAGCCTATCGAGTTCATACCACAGGTTAAGCCACAAAGAAAGAAGCAAACCTGTCAAGAACAATCAGATTATCATGTTGAGTAAAAACAGGATGTGGGTTTGTAACGGAGCCAGTGAAGCGCATGGCGCAGCTGCAGACCGAGTCACTCTCTGGGACTTACACAACTCTTGTAAGCACAGGGCATCTTCCCAACTCAACTCCTCTCCGTTAAAAGCCACGAGAGCTTTAGAATTATATAGAATAAATCTTTGTGCCAATTATTTCTTGACCCTTTCTTTAATCAGCAAGAAGAGACGCTTCCTAGGCTCCAAATTTTGCAGGGTTGACCGTGCACCCCCCCTCCCATGATGATGATTCCAGCACTCAGCAGGGTTTTGTAAGCTCCTAAACCAGGATATCAGGCTGGGCTCTCCATCCCCAGGATGACAATCTAGATCTGATTATATGATACAAATGTAGTTTCTTCCTGGAATTGTCTTGTCACTTTGGCAGCTAGCTAGACAGAGTAGAAAAACCATGGTGGTTGCTTTCATGTGGGAAGCACTTCAGGATTTATTTATAATTTTATTTATAATTTTTACTTATTTATAAATTTTATTTACTCCCCATCTTGTATCCAGCAACCCTGGGTGGAACACCATACAAGGTTATGCAAGCAAAGGTAGTAATCAGGGACATCTAGGTAAGGATGAGCACAGGTAAGCATCCATAAGGGTCCTGGAACGGGGGGGGGGAGGGGGGAGAAGAGGAGAAGATACTTTGCCAAAGAAGAAATCAATCTTCCTGTGCACTGTGATTTCTCTTGCTTCAACAATGAACAAGACTTTGACTCTTGCTTTGGGTAGAGGGCTGGACTAGAAGACCTCCAAGGTCCCTCCCAATCCTATGATTCTAGTGCTTCTTATAAGTTGGAGGGGGGGGGAACCAAGACAAGTGGGAAGAGGGGAAAGGAGGGGGCATTTTACTCTTTCCTTTACAGTGCTCAGACTGGATTGGCTGAAATCTGCTTTTGGATTTTATTAAAGTGCAATTTAGGGAGGCAAGTGGGTGGGAGAGACCTTGCTAATAAACCTTGTCCAGTTTGATGATCTCCAGACAGCTTGGCTAAACATTCTAAAGCGGTGGATCAAGCATACCTGGTGAGCATCCTTTTAGGAAAGGCTGCGTTCCAAGGATCCTTGAATTTAGCAGTAGCTTCCCAGTTCAGAAGTGGAGAAGTTCAGCATCTTCTCAAGCTGCCTTGTGACAGCCTCAGAGGCACCACACTCACACCCAAGCATGCCGGCAAAACTTTGCCTGATTTATTGGACAGGATGATTGGCCCAGCTAAGCTAATACATATGGACCTAACGGGAACAATCGGCAAGCACATTTCAATAGTCTTGGGAACCTTTGGAACAATCATTGTTGCATAAGCTTTTCTGCACTCGACTCCAGCTCATCAGACAGATGGAGCACCCTCTTAAGATAGATTGTTTAATATATACTTACTCAACATTTAACCGTGAAATTAAACAGGCCTAAAGTTTTTTGTTGTAATGTTTCCTTATAGTAGTACAAATTACCATCATTCTCCGCCCTCAAAAAAAAAAAGTTCCTCTCCCAAGGTTTAAACTATATGGTGACTTTTCATCTTCATTTGGATGGGGAGGAGGGACACAGAGGAAAGACGAAGATAGGAATCTATGTTCTTGCAAGGCACTTACCTGGCTACTTAACAATCTAAGGACAATATTCACACATGCTAAGTTTGGCTAGTACGAACCTTGGTTCATTTTTTTTACGGTTTAGCGAAGCTTAGAAAATGGGTCAATTCAGTAAGCGGGTTCCCCTGCGTTGTGTGAACAAAACCATCAGGGACGCCTTCTCCTTAACCCGGGCCCTCTTTACAAGACCAAAAGAGTTAAATGACTCTGACGCGAGGGGAAGCATTTGTTGACAACCCAAAAGAGGTGAGAGGGACCGACTGGATCCCCTGAAACAAAGTTCTGGATGGGAGGAGGAAAGACAGGCCCAGGACTTACATGAAAACGTGGTAGATGAACGCCCAGCCTCGGGGTCTTTCCAGAACGTTGTAGAGGTAGTTCTGGAGGCGACGGTATCGCTTCTGCGACGCGGATCGAGCTCCGGAGCCCCCGCGCGGGACCGGTAAGGGAGTCCCGAGCAGTCCCAGACGCCTGGGGCTGGATCCGCCGGCGGCGGGGGTGGCCTCGATCTTCTCGGTCTGCACGGCGGTCAGAGGTACGAATTCCACGCGCGGGGCTTCTCCGCTGCTGCCGCCGCCGCTGCCGCTGCCTCCGCCGCCGGAGACCGAAGACCGAGACAGCCCGGAGCGTTCTCCGCCGGGAGCCCCGGCCATGGCGCTGGGCAGGAAAGGCGAGCGCGCTCACGGCATGGAGAAGGCTGAGTTCTGCGGCAGCTCAGCCCGGCATGGCCCGGCTGCCGGATGGCCGAGGGGTTCCGCCGGGATCCTGCCTGCCCGCTGGCGCTAGCCCTCCGCAGCCGTCCTTCCCTCCGGCAAGGAAGAGGGAGATTGAGCCTCGCTCGTTCTCTCGCTCGCTCGCTCGTTCGCCCGGGCTCAGGGGACTCCGCCGCGGGATGCGCCCTGGGCGCACACGGGGACTCTTGCCTTGCAGCCTTGCGCGCTCCCCGCCGCTTCTTTAAGCCACTCGGAAGAGGCGTGGAGGGGTGGCGAGAGAGAGAAGAGGCAGCTGGAGGGACGCGGATCCCCCTCCCCGCTTCCTCGGCTGGGGGGCTGCTTCTCCGCCTACGCCCAAGTTTAGAAGAGTTGCCGGCTTGGCGAGGCGCTGCGCTTTGGAGAGTTGGGCAGCGTCGAGAGCGCGGCCGGAGAAAAGCGAGGCGGCAGCGGTTTCTTTCTCCTCCTCTTCCCTCGGCCCCTCTCCATCCTGCTGGGCTTTCCACCTGCCTTTGGCTTCCCCGACTCACATGGCATCCTTTTTTTTTTTTTTCCCCGCGTGCGCACCCCCGCCCTCCATCCCCACAACCCCCGCCTCGCCGGCTCGTCTTTCCAACGACGCGGCAAAGCCTCGACGCTCGAAGGGGCCGGCCGCCCAGCAAGTCAGCCACGCCTGCCGCTGCCCCCTTCTTCTCCTTCTCCTTCTCCTCCTTTTCCCGAGCGGGCGACTGACTAGCCCAGCGTTTTCCAAGCTTAGGAACTTGAAGATGCGTGGACTTCAACTCCCAGAATTCCCCAGCCAGCTATGCTGGCTGGGGAATTCTGGGAGTTGAAGTCCACGCATCTTCAAGTTCCTAAGCTTGGAAAACGCTGGACTAAGCCGCGGCTGGAAGGAAGCGCGACTTTCAATCTCCGAGGCGGGCGCTCAGCTGCGCCTTCTGTTTCCAGACGCGGAGGAGAATGGAAAAGTTCCTTCAAACAAGCCGTCGGTCCCCCACCCCACTCCACCCCCACCCCAAGTTTCTGCTACCTGCCGGGGTTTCCTTCTTTCATGCCGCCGCTCCTGCGCCCACGTTCGCCGCAACCAAACTCGCCCCGGGCAATTCGCCTTGGGCCAACTCGCCACGGCCAACTCGCCGCGCGACCAGTCGCCGAAGAACTAGTTCTACTAATACGGAAGAAAGAGGACGGAATAGAATCATTAAAGAAAGTAGGCCAAAGGAGGGACAAAATAAAATGTGAATGACAGAAAGGACATTTTTTTTAAAAAAAAAATTATTGTAAAAAATTAAATTTAAATTTAAATTTAAATTAAATTTGTTTATTTATTTTAATTCCATTTATATCCCGCCCTTCTCCGAAGACTCAGGGCGGCTTACAAGCTTAGCAGTAGCCTTCATTCTATGTATATGCCTGCTTATTATGTATATGCCTGCTTATTTCACACACACCCCAAGCGGCATTATTACAAAGTCAGCTTAATTGCCCCCAACAATCTGGGTCCTCATTTTACCTACCTCGGAAGGATGGAAGGCTGAGTCAACCTTGAGCCTGGTGGGACTTGAACCTGTAGTAATTGCAGGCAGCTGGTGTTACTGAAGGAGGCATTAGCCCACTGCTCCACCAAGGCTCAAATTGTTGAATATGTCACATGTTTGTCTTCACCTAGTTGTTCATGGCCACTTGGCCCTGGCAAGAGTTGTCCCACTCCGCCTGAAGCAGGCCTGTTTCCTGCAGTTCCAAGATTCGGCTCAGCCCGATGGGTCTCTTGGTTCTTAACCTCCGAAATGCGTTTCCAAGGTTTGGGCTTTCTCTTCGATTAAAGGGGAGGCAGGATTGGCCCCAGGCTGGCCCTTCCAGTCTTTTTGGTAAGGGCAGTGAAGACAAACACTCATGTGACTTAATTTTATTCAAGGAAATGTCTTTGATTAAAGGCAGTTGATTTAATTGCTTCCTCCTTGGTCATGATTAATTACAGTTAGCTGCCAAGTTTGGAATGAGGAGGAGGGCTGTTGAAGGAGAGGGCGACTGGTTTGTGTACCATGAGGTGTGGGCAGTGGCGTAGCGTGGGTGTCAGCACCCGGGGCAAGGCAACCGGAAGCGTAAATAGAGGGGCGGGCGGGCGGTGACGTCACGGCACTGCTGAAAAGACGCGCCCCGCAGCGGCGTAGACTTTCCAAGAAGAGTCGCGCGCATGCGGGATGCTTCCGGGTCCCTCTCGAGGGCGGCTGGGCGGGGCTCCGACCTGCAAGAGCCGCTGCATTCAAGCTCGCACGTGAGCCCCGCTAAATAAAGCCACGCATGCGCACGAAGCTAGGCCGGCCGGCCAGCGGGTCCGTCTTCGCTCGGCCAAACCTGCCGGGGCGCCTGCGGGGCGCTTGCGGTTGGCCTGAGCCTGGGCGGAGAGTTGGCCACTTCTATTTATTTTATTCAGTTTATGTGGCCGCCCATCTCACCTGCCGGACCCGTTTCGCTTTCCAAGAAAGAGCAGCTCGAGAGCGGAGCCAAGCCAACTCTGTGCAGCCCTTGGGGCTCCCTGAGCAGCTCAGTGTGAGCGCGCCCCCCAGATGTTGCGCCCGGTGCGGCCGGCCCCCCCTGCACCCCCCACGCTACGCCACTGGGTGTGGGAAAGCAAGGCATAAAGAAAAGTAAACAAAAATGGGACTTAAAATTAAGTATAAAGGAGGCCAAACTAATGACGGCAGGTAGAACAACCAACCTTAGAATTAACAGCTAAGGAAATGACCGATAGATTCTGGCCCTTAGGATCAACCATCACCCGTAAAGGAAGAAGCAGCAGTCAAGAAATATGCCGCAGATCAGCACTTGATCACACCACTGCAAAGGCCTTGGGAAAGATATTCAAATGATGCGATGTGTTTATAGCCACCGAGATCAGAATTGTTCAGGCCAAGGTGCCCTCTGTGACTTTCCACGGATGCTTTTTGGATGAGAAATGTCTATGGCAGGGGTGTCAAACTCAATTTCATTGAGGGCCGCATCAGCATTGCGGTTGCCCTCAAGGGGCGGGGTGGGTGTGGCCTGGGTGGGCATGGCCTACTGGGTGGGCGTGGCTAGAGTGCGTATGGCCTACTGGGTGGGAGTGGCCAGCTCTACATCGTTGGCATCAAGGTTGCCTATGGGGGCCTGGGCAGGAGTGGGACAGATCTGAGGGTCTCTGGCAGGAGGAGGGTCTCTGGTCCAGGGCCAAGGCAGTGGGGGCTGTTCCCTCACTGTTTCCAGGATGGCTTTGTGGGCCGCATGAAACCACTTCGCAGGCTGGATCCGGCCCCCGGGCCTTGTGTTTGACATGTCTGGTCTATGGAGATTCTCAGTCATCCAGGCCACGGTCATCTCAAAGGTGTTTTCCAAGAGGCAACTGGACTTTCTTTGTTTTTCCTTGAAGACTCATCCAAGAAGCTTCTTCAGCTCTCCAAAGAAAAGGGAAAAAAAGAAAGAAAAAAAATCCAGTTGCCTTTTGGAAAAAGTACCTTGGAGAAAACCATGACCTGGATGATGGAGAATCTCCGTAGACATTTATGGATGCAAAAGTTGCACTTTAAAGAAGCAGGATAAAGACTATTGATACCTTTGAATTTTGGTGGTGGAGAATTTGAGTCAGACACACTTGGACGGGGGAAACCTTTGCCTTTGCTAGGCACCAATCAGATGGCTGTGAAAAGCAGAGGGTTTCAGGCGATTTGCAACGTTGGCAACTCTGCCCCCGTTGTGGTTTTGTGAGAGCCTCGCCAAAGCTTTGAAATGTGACTGGGTGCTTAGTTTAATGCAGGGGTCTTCCAACATGGCCCTTTTCTGACTTGTGGACTTCAACCCCCAGAATTCCTCAGCCAGGCATTCTGGGAGTTGAAGTCCACAAGTCAGAAAAGGGCCAAGTTGGAAGACCCCTGGTTTAATGGATCCTCTTAGTAGAATCCTAACTACAAGCTGATTAATTGGGAGGGGCCTGCTTTAATTGGAGTTGAGAAAGAGTGACTTTCATGCTCAAAGCAAGACTAGAACTCACCATCTCCTGGTTTCTAGGTCAGCACTGACACCCAAGCTGGCTGCCTTTATTTATTTGTTTTATTCCTATTGTGAAAGATTCCAAAATGGCTTTCACTGAAATAATAAAATGTAACTGCATGGAGGAGGAGGAGGAGGAGGAGGAGGAGGAGGAGGAGGAGGAGGAGGAGGAGGAGGAGGAGGAGGAGGAGGAGAAGAAGAAGAAGAAGAAGAAGAAGAAGAAGAAGAAGAAGAAGAAGAAGAAGAAGAAGAAGAAGAAGAAGAAGAAGAAGAAGAAGAAGAAGAAGAAGAGATTACTTTCACACTGCACTTAGAATGGCAGGACTGGAAATCACTCTTTAGATTGGTGTTTTTTCAAACTTGGCAACTTTAAAATGTGCGGACTTCAAACTCCCAGAATTCCCCGGCCAGCATGAATTCTGGGAGTTGAAGTCCACGCATCTTAAAGTTGCCAAGTTTGGAAAAAAAACAACCAACACAGCTTTAGGTCATCAAGTCTGATCCCTACTTAGAACAGAACTCTCGATTTAAGGTCTCCAGCCAAAGTCTTGCTGATCTTCATTGAAGGTGTCCCGTAAAAAGACTTTCACCAACACCGACAGGGCCACTAGAATATAAAGTGAGAGTGAACCCCAGCACTGATGATGTTACCTAATTTGGATATTGAAATGTCTACAAGAGAGCAACCAAGTTCTGAGAGCACCCAGGACCCCAATCTGTCCCTAATTTGGTCCTCCAAATCTTCCTATGGTGCCTCAATCATAACTATAACTGAGCATCGTACAAAAATATTTACTGTACTCAGTGCATTTCTTACTTTATTTCCCATGCTTACTTTTTCCCCCCCTAGGCAGCCTGCAACGTTCTAAAAATGCAATTGAAAATTAAATTTAAAAGAACTGCACCTCCAAAGAGTGGCTAAAATACACAAAGCATACAGGCAGTATAAATCAGCAGGAAAATGTCCTGCAAAGAGCTCCATTGCAGCGTATGTGTTAATTGCCCTTTAAATGCTGCAATTTGCTCTGTCTGAGTGATGCATCAGAAGCATCATTTGTAAAAATTACAATAAACAGTAACAGAGGGTGGCTTTGTGGCCCTTCCCAGTGGGCTTCAGCCGCTTTCATTTTGTCTCTCTTTTCAGAGGGCTAGTAACAGGAGATGTGTGTTCCTGTCACCTTTTCCCCAAAGGAGCTGATATAAAGATCTGGGAATTTAAGAATCAGCCTCTCGAGAGATACAGAAGGCTGTGTACAGAATGAACTGGGTTAGCTAGTTCATTAGATGTCTCATGTGAGCTACTGAACCATTCCTGGCTGAGGGACCCTTTTCCAAATACTGAGAATTTTTTAAAAAAAAAATGGAATGCAACTTTATCTAGAATCACACAATCATTTGGCTCCAGGCTGGGGTCCTCACCACATCTCGCGCCGGCGACTTCCAGAAGATCATTTTTTAGATATGATGGAAAATTGTACTTTAGTAATCCCTTGTACCTGCTATTAATTCACAGAATTAGATAACCACACACACACACATTCAAATATGTGCATACATGTATCCTCAATTGTGGTCATAAGTCAAGGACTATCTGTAATTGTATATATTAACAGCCTAAGCCAGGGGTCTTCAAACTTGGCCCTTTTATGATTTGTGGACTTCAACTCCCAGAATTCTGGGAGTTGAAGTCCATAAGTCATAAAAAGGCCATATTTGAAGACCCCTGGCCTAGGACAACTAAATGAACTAAATGTGAGGAGAAAAGATCCAATCTCACGCCATGGAATATTTTATAAATCACTGTTCCCTCAGTTGCTTTCTTCTCTTTTTTAAAAACGCCCCACAAATTTTAGTCTTTGTGGACTTGTTTTGTCCTTTTTACATCTCTTCTCTTCACCTTCACTGTTCAGAACTACATGTGGATTTCAAATATGCACTGCAGCCATATGATGGTGACAGTTTTATTTCCAGCACATTTTTAAAAATCATCCACATGAAATTTGCCTTTTTCACAGTTGCCTGGAATTGGGCTGATGTTTTTATGTCCAAAGATCTTGCTAGCTAAAAACTACAAGTTTCATACCCAGATTAATAAAGTTGTTTTACCACTGTTGCTAGGCCCAAAGGCTGTGTCCTCACAACACCATTAATATTCAACAATTTTGCTAGTCTGTGACCATAATAAAGATTGATTAAATATTCAACAGTCATGTGACCATGATTGGCACTGCATCAGCCATACATCTGGGCATGGGTCATAAATCTTCATTCAGCGACATCATAATTTTGACCAGTTGCTGAAGCAACACAGATGGAAACTAATCAAGGAGAGAAGCAACCTAGAACTAAGGAGAAACGTCCTGACAGTTAGAACAATTAACCAGGGGAACAACCTGCCTCCAGAAGTGGTGAATGCTCCAACATTGGAAGTTTTTAAGAAGAGACTGGACAGCCATTTGTCTGAAATGGTATAGGGTTTCCTGCTTGAGCAGGGGGTTGGACTAGATGACCTCTAAGGTCCCTTACAACTTTATGTTGTTGTTGTTGTTGTTGTTGTTATTAATTATCATCATCATCATCATCATCATCATCATCATCATCATCATCATTATTATTATTATTATTATTATTATTATTATTATTATTATTATTATTTGGACGATAAGTAAGGACGATCTGAACCAGGGTAATAGCAAGCCTAGGGGCTGTCACATAACATGCAAAACTTTGACACTTAACTTTGCTTAAGGTAAAGGTAAAGGTTCCCCCGCACATGCGTGCTAGTCGTTTCCGACTCTAGGGGCCGGTGCTCATCTCCGTTTCAAAGCTGAAGAGCCAGCGCTTGTCCGAGGACGTCTCCGTGGTCATGTGGCCGGCGTGACTAGACGCCAAAGGCGCACGGAACACTGTTACCTTCCCACCGTAGTGGTCCCTATTTTTCTACTTGTATTTTTATGTGCTTTTGAACTGCTAGGTTGGCAGAAGCTGGGACGAGTAACAGGCACTCAGTCTGTTACGCGGCACCTGGGATTCAACCCGCCAAACTGCCGACCATCTGATCGACAAGCTCAGCGTCCTAACCCACTGAGCCACTGCGTCCCTATTAACTTTGCTTAGTCATGCTTTGTTTTATATTTTGGGGGTGACCTGGGGCATTTATTTGTTTATTTCACTTTTTAAAAAATAAAACCTGGTGATGTACAGCAGATTAAAACTACCGAGAAAGTAATTTTACCATTTGCCATTCTTAAAATTGTTAATCTCTACCTCAGATAGAGGAGCAAATAAAAGTTGCTTTTGTGTATCATCCAACTATGGTTAGGTTAATTTTATTTAAAGAGTCTTTATATTTTTATTCCGTGCATTCTTTGGTCTGCTAAATAATTCTGAATAAAATGTTAAACAGTCAATAGTTTATATATTTCATCCCTTTCTACTCTATTGACCTCTTTCCAAGTCTCTGGCATCTTTCCTCCATATAAAACAGAATTCATTGTGTTTTGCCGAGGTTGTAAAAGTTCATCTTCAAAGCATTTGTAATAAAAAGCTGATAATCCATCTGGTCCAGGCACCTTTGCTAGTTTAATCTTTTTTTTATGGCTTCAGAAACTTCCCTCATGGGGACAGGTCTACTCATAATCTGTCTCTGTTCCTCTGTAATCCTTTGTAAATTTTGTTTCTTTGGATATCCATCAATTCTCTCTAAAGAGATGTCATTGCTTTATACAAATTAGAATAATATTGATAAAATGCTTTTGGTATGGCCAGATTGTCCATTAGCATGGTATCTGCCCATTTGTCATTGCAATATCATTTCCTTTTTGTAATTTATGTCAACCGTTGTCCTGGGTTGTTTGCTAGCTCAAAGGTTTTTTGCTCTGCAAAGTTCATTTTTATTTTCCTTTTTATACTATTAGATAACGGTCACTGTAAATACTTAATTTGTTGAGAAATACTTATCTAAAAATTTCTTTAATTCCTCTTTTTGCTTTATCTTATCCAAAAGAGCTTGTGTCTTCTCTTGCCCCCCCTTTTTAATTCACCATTATGTTGTATAAAATAAATTGTGATAAAAGCTTTACTTGCATCCCAAGCCCTTCTTAAACCAATATCTTTATTTAATATCTTTATTTATTTATCTTCTTCTCTGTGGGTGCTCCGGCTTTATGGAATCAGCTGCCGGTCGAGCTCCGAATGGCACCTGACCTTCGCTCCTTCCGACGCGGTCTGAAGACCCATCTATTTGAACAAGCCGGCCTGGCCTGATGGGGGATATGTTGGGGTTTTAATGGGGATTTTTATATTGTTATTGATTGTTTTAGCTGGGCTACTATTTAATTCTTTTTTAATTTTTGTATTTTGTATTTTTATATGTGCCCTGTTCACCGCCCTGAGTCCTTCGGGAGAAGGGCGGTATACAAATATAATAAAACTAAAATAAAATAAACTAAATTATTTTCAAAAAATTAGTTTAATTTCTTTTTACAATTCCCCACGATTTCTTATTTCTCTAACAATATTTCATTTAGTCTCCATCTAAAAGATGGTTTTATAAACCAAAACTCACAGAATTATGATCTGAAAAAGTCTTTGGTAATATCTCTAGAAATTGTGGTAGCCAAATTCTTTGGAATTTGTATCATATCTATTCTTGAAAAGGATCTATATCTTTCAGGAAAGTCAATGTACTCTCTTGAATTCCTGTTTTTCTCTCTCCTTATGTCTCTGAGCCCCAAATGGCATCCTAAATGGCACTTCGTAATTACAGTCAAAATCACAGTCTGGCTTATACTACCTTTATCTTTTGTTTTGTAAAATTCAAAACGCACTCTTTAATAATAATAAAAAACATTCTCACAAACGGCCAGCTTGTTTTGTCTACTTTAAATCCAATTTATTCAAAAATGCTTTTCCCCCATTTGTTTTTTTTTAAAACCTGTCTCCTTTATCTGTTTTAAATTTTCTTACATTCTTTGCTAAGCTTTTTGCCAAATGTTTTTCAATCTTTAAAACCCTTTTTTTCTTTGTAATTCACAAAGAATCGTGACCCACTGAGTCGAATTCTCTTATCCTGCCACTCAAAAAAATCTCTCTTTACCTGTAAATTAATTGTATCCAAAATAGTTTTAAGAAAGTGAAGGTTCATGAGGGGGGTTTTAGTTTTAAATTTTAACATTGTTTTATTGTTGGGCTATTAATAATTTAATTCTTTTTAATTCTATTTTTATCTTAATTTATATTGTCTTTTAAATATTGCCCTGTAAACCGCCCTGAGTCCTTCAGGAATAGGGCGGTATAGAAAACCAATTAAATAAATAAATAAATAAATAAATAAATAAATAAATAAATAAATAAATAAATAAAGGGACACCGTGGCTCAGTGGGTTAGGACGCTGAGCTTGTCGATCAGAAGGTCGGCAGTTTGGCAGGTCGAATCCCGAGTGCCGCGTAACAGAGTGAGCGCCTGTTACTCGTCCCAGCTTCTGCCAACCTAGCAGTTCGAAAGCACGTAAAAAATGCAAGTAGAAAAATAGGGACCACTCCGGTGGGAAGGTAATAGTGTTCCGTGTGCCTTTGGCGTCTAGTCATGCCGGCCACATGACCACGGAGACGTCCTCGGACAAGCGCTGGCTCTTCGGCTTTGAAATGGAGATGAGCACCGGCCCCTAGAGTCGGAAACGACTAGCACACATGTGCAGGGGAACCTTTACCTTTACTTTATGTCCATATAAGCTGCATCACAACTGTGAGCTTGATTGAAATCCCTCAATTCTCAGCCACTCAACTCCTGAGTTGACCACAAAAATCTCCATTTTTGCTGTCTGCTTCCTAGGACCAGCTGTAAAGAGTGCAGGTGGATAATCTCACAGTCTTACCTTTTGCCAGACAATCTGCACCAATCAGAATTCACCATCTGCTGTTCTCGCTCTTTCAGGGATGTCTAGTTTGCCAAAGATCCTCACCTGGAAGTCCCTCATGCAGGGTTGTTTGGACAACTTTGCAAAATGCCAAGAATTAGATATTTTTTCCACAAAATTGCAAGGGCAAGGAGTTCCATACTATGGGGTCCAGAACTGATTTAGCAGTAGTTTCTGCAATTGCTCCATCAGTCATCAAGCTCCCTTATTCTGAACCTGTTGCAGCTTCTGGATTATCCTCAAAGGCTGCCTCATGTAGAGTATTGCTACTGTAATCCAACCGAATGATGATCAGAGAAGAAGTGATCATTGCCAATGGAACCTGGTGCAGGTAGGGACATCAATAATGCTGTCCAGGGTCGTAAAGACTGCGGAGAGAATAATTGGGTGTACTCTTGCTACTTTACATCAAATCTATGCCTCCAGGTGTTATAAGAAAGCTGTGGAGATTGGGCAGGATTGCACGCACCCTGGAAATGATCTCTTTCAGCTTCTGCCTTCTAGAAGGAGGTATAGGGTCATAAAGACCAGGACCAGCCATTTGAGAAAATAGTTTCTATCCAAAAGCAGTTTTGGCTTTGAATGCAGCAGAATGCAGTTTCTGAGAGAACTTCTGTATTTAGTTTTTAGAGTGTTAGAGTGTTTCTAGGGGTTAAATGTGTATATGGGGGGTGGGTGGTATGTTGATATGTATTTTGTTGTTTTTTGTTGGGTTTTCTGGGGTTGATGTGGATTTTTCAATTTTGTTGTTCTGTATGGGACAATGACAATAAAGATTATCGTATCATATCTTAATAACCGACATGCCATCTGAAGCTGGGCAAATGCCCCATGACTAGTGATGGTCTCTACCTGCTACTAATGCAGCAGTGCACGTCAAGAGGACTTTCAGAACTCCTTCAAGGGAAGTCCTAGATCTCTATTAGTAGAAAGCAGTTTGTTGGGATTTCCTATTGGGTCTCTTAAAGAGTTTCCCGACACTGTTCAGGGTTACCATGACATCTCTGGTTCATCCTAGGTGGCGATGGCCAGCTGAGTGTTATCTCTATGCTAACGGCATCTCACCCCAAATCAATGGATGATTTCAGAGACTTCATCTAGAAGTGAATTGGAAAGTTGTGCATACCCGGCCGATTTGATTATCTTCCGGGCCGTGTTATCGTCCAATCCCAGACTGCACATTTTATTGTGCAAACCCCAAATCAAGATAGCTTGATTTTGAAACTCAAGTCTGATTGCTTGGATGCAGCCCCTAAATCATAATCAACCCTGCAGACAGGGTTTACAGTACGCAGTAGAGCACGCCCGGTTTGTATATTGCCTAAATATCTTTTTGGCACCCTCTAGATGTATTGAGAATGCCCTGGGAATTGTTAGAGCTGCAATCCTAGCACACTGGGGGAGGGAGCACTACATTCCAACTAAATTAAGACAATAAATTGCAATTACATTGTGGTTTCTTGTCCTCCCATTTTGGAGAGTTCTCCAGCTGGGCTTTCGGCATGCCAAATAACTTGACCACTTGCAGTCTTGCCTGATATTGCTAATAAGTTTAATGCAACTCTCCCTGAGGCTGAGAAGTTCATGTAGCATGCTGAACCCAAAACCAGGGTTAAGGTGGCTGCATTCACATGAGATGCTATGGCTAAACAAATAAATCACACAGATAGATCTCGACAGTATGTTCTGGATTAGAATCATTCATTTAGCAACTGTTTGAAGTTATAACATACTGAAAAAAGTGACTTATGACCAGTCCTCTCACTTACGACTATTGCAGCATCCCCACAATCATGTGATCAAAATGCAAGCAATTGGCAATCTATTTATGACCAGTTGCAGTGTCCCAAGGAGATGTGATCTCCAGTTGCAATATTCCCAGCCATCTTTCGACAAACAAAGCCATTGGAGGAAGCAGGATCTGCTTAATGGCCATATGATTCACTTAACAATTGCAATGATTCACTGAACTACTGTGGAAAAAAGGTCATGAAAATTGGGCATGACACACTTAACTGCCTTACTTAGCAATGGAAATTCTGATCCCAATTGAGGGCTACCTATATTTTGCCTTGATGTAATAGCCTGGGTCACATGTTATACGCTAAGATAATTCTGGAGTTCATCTACATATAACCAGGTCCATCATAAATAAAATAAAACCTTTATTGTCAAAGTACAACATGTGTACATTGAGATTAGCTGAGCCTGCCCCCGTGCTCTCTGCCCCCAACACACAGTGACAACAAACCCTCCATCCTACCACACCATGTGAACCAACTACACCACACACCGGCCTCCCAAGTCAATTCTGCATAAATTCACAGAGATTATATCCCATTCAAAAGCCTAACAGCCCATGGATAAAAGCTATTTTTCAGCCTGTTGGTACGGCTGGCTATACTCCTATATCTCCTACCGGATGGTAGGAGAGTAAAGAGATACCGTCCAGGGTGTGAGTCATCCCTGAGAATCTTCCTCACTCTTCCAAGGCAACGAGCCCTGGCGAGGTCATCCAGTGGTGTCAGGGAACAGCCCACAATGTCTTGTGCTGTGCTCACTACCCTCTGTAATACTTTCCTATCCGCGGCTGTCAGACCAGCATACCAAAGCACAATACCATACGAGAGGACGCTCTCTATAGTAGACCGGTAAAAGAGGGTCATTAGCCGTTGTTCTACCCTGTTCTTCCACAAGACCCTAAGAAAGTGAAGCCTCTGTTGGGCCTTTCTAGCCACCTGTAGTTTCTGCACTTGTACAACATGATAAACTTTAGTTTATTCATGGCTTGCTATTTCGTGGCTGTAGCTCCATTGGTTAATTTAGCATAAGGGTGTTGCAGAAGTGTAGGAAGTAAGCAACCCAGACTAACCTGGTTGGATGAACCCAGCCAGGGGCTGAGTTCCCGGATCACATTGAACTAATCAGCATCCGTGCACATCTTAGGCTGCCTGACTGTGTTGTATAACCTCAGCCATTAGGTTGCCTTGGCACTGACAAATCCTGATTTGCTCTCTTCTGCTCCCATGGAAGAACCACTTTGCTCAATGTGGACTGAACCCAAGGTGGGCGAGGGGGTGAAAGGGGTGGGGAGGAAGTGAATCCTCTTTGAGAATGGCTTAAGCTTCCACCAATGCACCCAGGGGAGTAGCTTTCTCCAAACCACAAGGAAGAAGCGTGAGAATTAAAGGCCCATGTGCTAGTGAATTATTCAGCAGGTGGTGGAGGACTCTGGCACGGCACCCAGCCTTAAGAAGCACCATTGCATTCAGAAAGCCATCAGAAACACCAGCCATAAAAGCATCACTAAGTAATAGATCTACCACCTATTTTGACCTCCAGGCAAGCCGCAGTGCTGGGGGCAAACATGGAAATGATGCAATTATCTCAGAAGTCAGGGGGAAATGCAGAGTTCTAAAACACGGTTTGCTTAACTGTTCCTGGGGTGTCTGCAGGGTCTGGTCAAAAAAGGCAAGGTAGCAGGCATGATGACACAATCAAAGCTCTACCTGTTTTCATGTGCATCAGAACATACAATCATGGTTACCATCTTGACAGCTTTGGCCATACACTGAATTTCATTGTCCCCCTGACGTTTGGTCACCACAATGTAAAAGGATGTTGAGACTCTAGAAAGAGTGCAGAGAAGAGCAACAAAGATGATCAGGGGACTAGAGGCTAAAACATATAAGGAACAGTTGCTGGAATTGGGTATGTGTAGTCTAATGAAGAGAAGGACTAGGGGTGACATGATAGCAGTGTTCCAATATCTCAGGGGCTGCCACAAAGAAGAGGGACTCAAGCTATTCTCCAAAGTGCCTGAAGGCAAGACAAGAAGCAATGGATGGAAGCTAATCAAGGAGAGAAGCAACCTGGAACTAAGGAGAAACTTCCTGACAGTTAAAACAATTAACCAGCGGAACAACCTGCCTCCAGAAGCGGTGAATGCTCCAACACTGGAAGTTTTTAAGAAGCTCAGCTGGCTCAGGAATTCTGGGAGTTGAAGTCCACGAGTCATAAAAGAGCCAAGGTTGCCTACCCCTGGGCTAGACATACCTGCAGTAGCTCCCTCAACTGCTCTTCCTATGATTTAGCTTCCAGAGCCCTAATAATCTTTGATGCTCTTCTCTGCAAACCTCTCTATGGTCTCAGCGTCTTTTCTGTATCACGGTGAACAAAACGGAATGCAGTGTTCCAAGTGTGGCCTCACTAGAGCACTATAGATCTGTACTTCTTGTGATCTTGTGGCTATCCCTCTTTTGATACAGCCTAGAACTGCATTGGCTTTTTTTGGCAGCTGCAGCACACTGCTGGCTCGTACTTAAACAGTGATCCGCCAGGACACCTAGATCCCTCTCACGGGCACTACTCTTAAGTCAGGTTTATTCTACAGCTGTGCATTTGGCTTTTTCCTGCTCAAATGCAAGACCTTACTTTTCTCATCACTGAACTGCTTCTTGTTGGATAGGGCCCAGTGCTCTGGTCTGTCAAGATCCTTCTGTATCTTAAGTCTATTTGCCAAAGTGTTAGCTTGGTTAGGTTGAGAAGCATTGCTTTCGAGCATCAATAGTCCAGAAATGGATGAACCCTTCAACTGCATGTTGCCTCCCCCCCACATCTCATCTCATTTCATATGCCTACCAGATTTTGGTATCAAAATTGGCAGCAGCAACCCAGATCACCAGTGCAAAATAACCAAAATACAACTTTTTTTGCTTTATCCCCAACCCCAAACACCGCAGGAAATTTGACAAGAGAATAAACAATACCTCCTACCATCTCATTATCAAAAATCCCTCTACCTCCTTTAGAGGTCTAATGTTTTTTTTTAAGTACAATGCTAGCCAGATCTAGCAAACTAACAATAGGAGTTTCCAGGGGCCCAAGCTGAATATGGATGGATGGACCTTTTTTTTTCCTGGTTCGTTTTTCCCCAACTTTTCCAGCTCTCTCATCTGTAGGCTGCAGAGCAAGAGCTGGAAGTTCCACCACATGCCGAAACAAACTTATTTGGTTTTGATAGCATGCCGAGTCCCACATCTAACCTTCAGGTTACCTACAGCCTGGGGGGTTTCAAATTACCCTCCTCAATCTACTCTCTGGGATCAGCAACAGAATCCAACTTGCTCTGCTGATGCCTACCAACGTATCCTTGTTGTCAGCTAAAAGAATGAAATAAATAATGGGGATGGGGGAGGAACCAGGAGTTGTTCTGATGTACTTGCCAGCAGACGGTGTAAGAGAGAAGACGTGGCGCCGCTGTTTCTGAGACTGGCCTTGTTGCAGAGCAACTTGCTGATGAGGGGGTCTCTTGGTTGAAACGGCGTAACCCAACTACTGAAAATGGGAAGCCTCCCAGATCAGATTCTGCAAGCGGTGAACTTTTTTTTTTTTTGAAAGCAGAGAGGATGGGAGTTGTGGGGGGGGGGAAAAACACCCCACCACATTGACTAGACAGGCTGGTTTGGGGGGTTGTTTTCTTCTGGCCTCCAGGGTGAGGGGACACTATCAAAGGTCCAAAGGACTCCACATCCCCTCCGGAAAGGCTGAAATGGATATTGGATCATGGCCCATGTGCCCGTGAGGGTGCCAACTCAGGCGTTTTGTTGCCAGTTGCTAACCCTCGTGCTAAAATCATTCCGAGCAGAGATTACTTAAGGGCAACAACATGAGCAAGGTTTCATCTGGGAAGATCCGGTCATGCAGAGCGAACAGAGAGCTCTGCTTCTCCGATCGCTTGGTGGCCAAGGTGGATTCAGCCAGAAGTCACAGTGGGCAATGCTCTCTTTAGGAGAGGGGTCTCCAATCTTGCAACTTTTAAGACCTGTGGACTTCGACTCCTAGAATTCCTCAGCCGGCCATTTGAGCTGGGCAATTCCAGGAGTTGAAGTCCACAGGTCTTAAAGCTGCCAAGATTGGAGACACTGCTTTAGGAGGCTAGAAGCACTGAAAGGCTCGTCTTTGGCAAGAGATACTCTCCTACACCCCTACCCAAAAACACTCACTGCCCCCTCATGAGCTGTGACAGCTGCTCTATCTTGCCTTTTCCTTTTTGGTGGCTCTTTTGAACCTAGAAACCGCCTTGGATCAATTTAATAACCGATAATGTCGTTGGTTCCTTTTTGCCTTGGTCTAAAGCCAGGGAGTCTGAATCAATATGGCAGCAACCGATCCATCAGATCTGGCATGGGTTTCGGGAAGCCAGCCTGCTTCTCCCCAGCAGTTACTGTCACCATGATCTTGGTTGGCTGGGTGAAGCTCAGAGCTCTCCTCTTGCTCCTCCTCCAGAGCCTTTAGAAAGGCTTTCCAAAGGTGGAGCTCTTGATGTTGTTTGAGCTTAGTGGTTTGCTTGCAGATGTTTTATTACCCAATTAAGTAATATAATCAGTGATGTGAACTGGTTGGGTCATGAAACATCTGCAAGCAGAATGAGGGTTTGAATGGACTTTGGAGGTCTTCTAGTCCAGCCCGCTACTCAGGCAGGAGACTCTATACCAGGGGTAGGCAACCTTGGCTCTTTTATGACTCATGGACTTGAGTCATAAAAGAGCTATGCTGACTCAGGAATTCTGGGAGTTGAAGTCCATGAGTCATAAAAGAGCCAAGGTTGCCTACCCCTGCTCTATACCATTTCAGACAAATGGCTGTTCAATCTCTTCTTAAAAATCTCCAGTGATGGAGCACCTACAACTTTAAACAATCAATCTCAGCAACAAGCAAACAATCAAGCTCAGAGAGCACCAGGAACTTCACAGATCAACCCTGAGTGCAGATATTCTCTTATACTGGAGATTTTCCAAGGTCTAAGCTAATCAGAACAGGGTGTTCTGAGAACTTGGAGCCCATAATCCTTCTGGGAATCAGGCTACAGTTCCTGGCAGTAACCTCAGGAGAACACTGGAATCTTCCTATAAGACTCAGGACACAAAACCCAAAGGACAACGAAGGACCACCTTCTTCTGCTAGAAAGAAAGCAGATTTGGGTTCCTAGCACTGGAGAGACCAACTCCTACTGTCTTCGTGGTGCAACGAGAGTATAGTAGATTTAAGACAGTTCTGAAATCTGCCTTGGAATTTTTCAAAAAGGTTCTTCTCTTCTCCAAAGAGGCTTGAGGTATTGTCGGTGAGTTCAAGAATTAGGACTGTTCATTTCTTTGAGGTCTGCTTTGCACTGACAAAGGACTGGAGTGAAGCATCCCCGCCAACCTGCTTCACAAAACAACCTGGTCTACTTGTTTCTAAGAGCAAAGCAGCTACATTGTTTGGCTGAATTTAACCTGCTTTCAGTCAGCTATTTGCACGACCCTTTCGGTCAAGGATGATGCTGAACTCATTGAGAAAATTCTAAGCAACCTTACAGTGACCTACTGATGATGGCTTTCACGTTTTCATTGATGATGCTTCTGAGCTGGCTTTAGAGGTAGTGGAAAACAATGCTAATTGGGATGGCTTCATTTTTATTACTTATCTTTCAATATCTATGAGGTTTCCCTGACTCAGTACCCATATTTCTCAGTTTGCAGAGCCATTTTTGCCTTCTAGTTAATGGAAGGAAATGTGATGGTTTCAACTTTCAACAGAGTAAAGAGCAACTAGTACTTCTTGTCTTCTCTTGGGATTTGATTGAAAATAAGGAAGCTAGAGAAATGCTAAACCACTAGAGAGAACACTATGTGATGAAAGTCTTCCTTCCTTCCTTTCTTCCTCCCTCCCTCCCTTCCTTCCTTCCTTCCTTCCTTCATTCATTCCTCCTTTCCTCCTGTTGTGATTCAGTGTCAGCCTGTGATACAGGCAGCTGAGTCTGATGATTCTGAAGAGGAGGAGGAGGGGTTTGGAGAGCCTTTGGTGTCAGAGGGAGGCTCTGATGCACTACAGGACTCTCAGCCTGGCCCCTCTTGTCATGTTCCTCATCAGACTCAGCTAGATTCACAGCTGGATCTATTCAGGGACACTAGGAGCAGGAGGCAATCCAGCAGAGTAGAAAGGCAATGAGGCAACTCGGCGAGAGGAGAAGAAGGCAATGAGAAGCCACACCTTGGGACTGCTGATAAAAGGGGAAGGTGTGGGAGGTGCTGGTTGCCGAAGGCAACCGTTTGAAGATCTTCTGCTACAGTCCTGGTCTGTTATTCCTGTTTAACTCTTGTTTGAACTTTTGATTTCTTTGTAAATAAATTTGGTTGGGTTTTTCCAGCCTGTTGACTATAAAAAGGGGTTGTTCCTGACATTCAAACCGGGCTGGTTGTAGGCTGGAACAGAACACCTCCCTCCCTCCTTTTCTCCCTCTTCCTCTTTTTTTCCCTCTCTTTCTTTCTATCTCTCTCTCTCTCACACACACACACACACACACGCACACACACACACACATCTCCTTGGCTACATCTTCACTAAATAAGTATAAGAATGCTTAACTCCACCCATGGGAATATCTCTTGAATTTTTCTCCTCCCTTGAAATAGATGTTGAAATTTAGTTCTCTTTTCAGCCAACTTGAATGTGACAAAAATGCAAGAGAAAGTCTTTGCTCAGCATGCAGAAAATTGGATTTCAGTTTCTCAGGCTAATGCCAGGAATAACATCTGAATTTTAACCTAAAAGATTGGACTCTCCAACAAGAGTCAGGCTGAAGAGGTTGGACAGCAATTACAAGTTTTGCTAAGTTGGCTAGACAATGGGGCTCCTGAGATGTCTACTTGGATTGGCCATCCAGGACTTCAGACATTCAGTAATTGCAGGAATTCCAAGTACTTACAAATCCATGGATGAGAGTCTACTTCAAATCTACAAGCCATTACAAACTTGTAGCTGTCCCTCTATCTTGGCATCCTCTAAGTATGTTAACCTGTAATTCTTCACATTCCTGGTAATTCAGGAGATTGTAGCCCAACACACCTGAAAGAGTCATTCATTCATTCATTCATTCATTCATTCATTCAATTTTCATAGCCGTTCAACTCAACCAATTTACTCTAAAGTTCTAAAACAATTCAAACAATTTTAAAGACATTAAAACAATAAAAACATCCACAAAATGAATAAGTACAAAGAGCAGCCATGATGATTAATCAACTAATAGTAAAGTCAAGTAACAGGCCCCATCATTGGCAAGTTTTTAAAACTTTGCAAAAACCCAAGAGGGTTGAGCCCATTCTAATCTCCAGGAGGAGAATAGTACACAAAGCAGAGGCTACAGCACAAAAAGTCCTTCTTCTATTTCCCATCAGTTGGCAATATCTGGCTGATGGGATCTGCAACATGCCCAATTTGTTCAATCCGATTGGACGGGTAGAAACTCTTGGAAAAAGATGGTCCCTCAAGTAATCTGGACCAAGATTCCACCCCTGAGCAACTCTCTCCAAACTGGTGTCCCCTAGATTTCAATTCCCAGCATCCTTTAGGCTGCATAGCCAGCAGCCATGGGTCCTGGAAGTCCAGGCTGGGGAAGGGAAGGGTGCCCTAGAGCTTCGGCAACCTGTGCCTTGAGTAAGGCAGGGTGGCACAGTGTGGTGCAACTCTTATGCAAGAGTAAATACAGAAGGGAAACACTAGGGAGAAAAGACTCTTTACTCAATTAAGCTGAGACACACACACCCTTGTGCTTCTCTACCTTGGTGGAGACGTAGTTTGCATTTATGCACAACTCTATTAGGCTTTGATGGGGAAATTCTGTGTAGTCATAGCTGCTCAGTGGTTTACCCTCTCTAACAGCTGTTCCCTTGTAACAATTCATTCCATAAATTAATTTTGCATTGACAACCCAAGGAATGATTTCTGTATGGTGACAGAGCCAAAGAGAAAGGCTAAAGGAACCAAGTATGTCTAGCCTAACAAAGAGAAGGATTAGAAATGACATAATTGATGTCTCCTGGTACTTGAGGGGCTGTCACAGAGATGATTGGCTTGCTCTCCAAAGCACCTGAGGGCAGGACAAGAAGCAAGAGGTGGAAGTTTGTTAAAGAGGGATCCAATTTGGGACTGGGGGAAGTCAGCTTCCCAGAAAAGGAAATATTAAAAGGGCAGAAAAATATATTTCCTAAAAAGAAATTGAAGAACCAGGAAAGCGTGCCCAGGTTTCTTAATAATCTCAGGTCTCCTTCCCCCAAAGCAGAAAGCCAGTTCTATAAACATACAAATGTGAGCCATCAAGAAGGTTGGAGCTAGGAGCTTAGGAAAGACAAAGACATACAACCAGCAAGATTCCTAGAAAGGCACACCTGGACTTAAGGACACACAGGAAATAGCCCAAACAGGAACTGGAAATAACTCCAAACAATAGAGTCCAGGGGGTATAAAAACCCACTACCCACATGTGGTCAGCCCTTTTTTTCTGGATCCATCTTCCTGTCTGGCTTTCCTCTGCAATAAACTGCAACCCTCTTCCCAAAGCAGTCGCCATGTTGTTTATCCCCGGCTTGGATGGAACTATGATGAAGACTTTTCTTCCAACAGAACTAAGGAGAAATTTCCTGACAGTGAAAAGGGTTTATTGAGTTTATTTTTTAACTATTTATTGTTAGGGCTAAATTAATTTAATTTTACTTTTAACTTTTGTACGTTGTATTTTATTGCCCTGTACACCGCCCTGAGTCCTTTGGGAGAAGGGTGGTATAGAAATTCAATTAATAAAATAAATAAATAATAACAAATTAATGAACAGAACAACTTTCCTCTCAGAATTGTGGGTACTCCGTTGCTGGAGGTTTTCAAGAAAAGATTGGACAGCCATTTGTCTAGGGTGCAATAAAGTCTCCTGCCTTGAGCAGGGTGTTGGACTAGGCCAGGGGTAGGCAACCTCGGCTCTTTTATGACTCATGGACTTCAACTCCCAGAATTCCTGAGCCATCTTGGCTGGCTCAGGAATTCTGGGAGTTGAAGTCCATGAGTCATAAAAGAGCCGAGGTTGCCTACCCCTGGACTAGGCTTCCAAGGTCCCTTCCAGCCCGGTGATTCTATGATTCACACCAGAACAAAGAGTGACCTCAACAAATGACCAAGGATCACTTAATCCAGATGTGAGGAACTTCTTTGCTGATAAACACTGCATAGAGTTGCTCAGAGAAACAGTCTTCCTCACAACAGCTCTCAAACATAGAGAATCAGTCTGAGATGGATGGTCTCTAAATAGCTATAGCAATAGCACTTAGACTTATATACCGCTTCCTAGTGCTTTACAGCCCTCTCTAAGCAGTTTACAGAGTCAGCATTTTGCCCCTAACAATCTGGGTCTTCATTTTACCAACCTCAGAAGGATGAGACTTGAGCTGGTGAGACTCGAACTGCCAAACTGCTGGCAGCCGGCAGTCAGCAGAGGTAGCCTGCAGTACTGCATTCTAACCACTGTGCCACCAGGGCTCTTAAATAAAGTGAATAAATCTCAAACCTGAGGACCACAGCTTCCATCTGCTTAAGGGTCACACCAGGTCTTGCACAATATGTCAAGGGTGTTTTGTAAAAATGAGTGGTGAGAAGTAGTCCAGGTAGTCCTGGTTTTTTGAGGGGTGGGTTTAAGGAGGGAGATGGGTTCCATAAAAAATCAAGGCTTAAGTTAAACGTTTTTCCCCTTCTTGGCAAAAAAAAACCTGGGCTGAACATTTTGGGTACTGCCCACTCTGAAGGGATGGTAGAGAGCCAACCTCTGTTTTCTCTGCCTTAAACTATCCCTACTGAGGGACTGTGCAGGGTAATTTCTACCTAAGAGAAACATCAGGAAGTGTCTGAGTTGCCAGCCTCCCTCCAGAGTGCAAGACTCTTGAATTGATGACTGTGTTGATTTATGAACAAGGCCTAGGTGAGCACAACAGGATTTCTGAGTCTTCTGAATTCTACCAGGGCTTCCAGTCACTATCAGTTATCCAGAGCCCAGATACAGCTCCACAGGAAAGGCATATCAGAAATCACACACTAAAAATGAAGGTTGACCTTGGGCAACTCTTTAATGTGTTCAGCAATAAGGGAGTAAGCAAGGGTTGTAGGACCAAACAAATTTTAATTCCCCTGGAGCACAGGGCATTGGGAGAATCATCCACTGGCATTCCTCCTGACAGATTTTTGGCACCGTGTCTTTGAGCTTTCTGTTAAGCAGTCTTTCCCAAACAGGAGTCCTGCAAATGCATTGGACTACAATTTTTCTCCTCACCAACAAAGGCAGTTAATGGAGTAGTAATGCAACACATCTATAGGACATTGAAGTGAAGGAAGCTGGTCTTGTAGGTACCACTATATGGAGGGCTGTCTGCAAGGTGTAGTAAAAATCAAGATGGTGACTGCAATGGTGTGATTAAAGCTCTGTCTGTTTGTGTGTGCAATGTGCATAAATTAAGACAGAGCTTCAATCATACCTTCAGAGCCACCATCTTGACTTACTTGATCCAATCCTACAGACACCTGTAGAGCACAGTAAAGAGAAGTGCAGAATCCTTGAGTTTTCGGTTGCATGAAAAGAAATCCAAAATCTAGTTGGAGAGGACCATGTGTCCCCAAATCTGACCTTTAACATTTTAGACTTGGCGAGGACACAGAAACGGAGATGGCTATCGCAACAGAGATATAACTTGGAATGGAGAAGATGGATTGAATATATTCAGAATAAATATGGGACTAAAAAGTTTCATTTAGCATTTGAACAAGTAGTGGTTTTATATGATGTGTAATTAGTCATTTGTTATTTGTTAGCAATATGATGACTATGGAGAGTTAAAGTGCGACAGAATTTAATGTTTTATTTTTGGGTTGTTAGCATATTTTAGCTTAGGTTTGTAATATTATACCCTGTATTCAGCTCTGGGAAGTCGGGGAGGGGGGAGGGGTGGGTAGGGGTGGGGTGGGGAGAGGGGAGGGAGAGGAGGGGTTTTTTTCTTTTTTTGTTTCTTTTTTTAATCTTAAAAATGTACTGTAAAACTTTTCAATAAAAAAAGAAAGAAACTGAGATGGATGAGTTTCTCCTTGTTCTGCCTCTGTGCAGAGAAATAGCCTTAAATTCAGCTTTGTGGTGCTGCCTGATCTTGGTTGTTTCCTTGCAGACATTTCACTTCCCAATTAGAGAGCATCTGGCATTGATGGCGTCACCTAGTTGGGTAATGAAATGTCTGCAGGAAAAACAACCAAGCTCAGAGAGCACCAAGGACCCCTGTTTTGAACCCTGAACTACAGATAAAGGTAAAAGGTAAACGAGTCCCTGTGGGTTTTATTCCATTGATCATAACCAAATTTGGGAAACAGTGCTCAACTCCGTTTCTTTGAGCCATTGAGCCAGTGCTGTCTGAAGATGTTTCCACAGTCATCTGGTCAGCATGACGGCATAAAGCGTGCAGGGAAACACAGAATGTTGTTACCTTCCCACTGAAATGGTACCTATTTATCTACTTGCATTTACATGCTTTCAAACTGCTAGGTTGACAAGAACTGTGGCAAGTGACGGGAGCTTACTCTGTCACACGGTAAGGTAAGTAAAGGTAAAGGTTCCCCCGCACATGCGTGCTAGTCGTTTCCGACTCTAGGGGCCGGTGCTCATCTCCGTTTCAAAGCCGAAGAGCCAGTGTTTGTCCGAGGACGTCTCCGTGGTCATGTGGCCGGCATGACTAGATGCCAAAGGCACATGGAACGCTGTTACCTTCCCACCGTAGTGGTCTCTATTTTTCTACTTACATTTTTACGTGCTTTCGAACTGCTAGGTTGGCAGAAGCTGAGACGAGTAACAGGCGCTCACTCTGTTACGCGGCACTCGGGATTCGACCCGCCAAACTGCCGACCTTCTGATCAACAAGCTCAGCATCCTAACCCACTGAGCCACCGCATCCCTATAGTCACACAGTAGTAGGACTCAAACCACTGGAGTATAGACCTTCTCTTGCATCCTTTAAGACACTGAGCCACTGCGCCTCTCTAAGCTACAATTAGCGGGATAAATAAAGGAGCTCTATTCTCCTTTAAATTCAGGTTCTTCTTCCTTTTAAATAATTATAAATCATTATTTAATAATCCACCTTTACTGCAATCAATTGGATGGGTATTAAATGCTTGCCTTTTCTGGAGAACATGCAGTAACAGGACCCCACCCCAAAATATTTGGTGCTACCAATTCACAAAATTCGCTCAAGATTACCCTGGATTTCTGAATCTGCCCTCTGACCTGATTACTTAAGCCTCAGAGAACAAAGCAATGCCAAGAAAAACAGGGTCGATATTATAATATTTGTTAACATCATATGTACCTAAATGCATGCTGAAAGCAAAAACATTAAGCCTTAATGACCAACTTCTGAATGATTAAGATGTTTCATCTCTCAGTGTTTTTAAGCTAAAGAATACTTTCATTTTTTATTTCTCTTCCCTCTCCAGTCTGCTCTTATATATCTCTGTCCTTGGATGCAGATGGCCTCTAGCATATTAATTGCTCCAGAAAGCAAAGATCTGGGAGGAGAGTCTTACTTCAGGTTGATGAGCCACTCAAATTCTCCCAAATTTATCTTAATTTACAAACAAAGAAATTGTTTTTTGAGGCTCTTGATACCAGGGCTGGGCCTGCCTTAATTTCATTAGCTGGGAGATGACATTCCTGCAAAAAGGGCTTTGCATTGATTCTCCAGGAGCTTGCCCTTGGAAACTTTATCCTAATTCAGAGCACTGAATGTTGTTGAAGAGACCTTAGTGGAGGCAATGCCTAGAGAATATGTTTTGAATCAGGAAAGAGAGGAAATCAGCCTTAAATCCGTGTGACTTTCAGTCAGATGGGTGATCAGCAAACTCAGATTTCTGAGGAAGGCTGCCATGTTGACAAGCCAACTTTTGCAGGCAATGTCTATGTGTGGGAAATTGAAAACACCAACATTGTAAGTACCAATGCAAAACAGTTACCGCTCAGGGACTTGCCCATTCACAAAAGAAACATCCATTCTTCAGAAGGTAAACTGCTGAAGTTGCTCCCCATCCACACCTGAACCCAAGAAACGCTTTTGATCAACTTGGGACCATAATTTTTCTTTGATGTTGCTAGTCCACCTTTGACCTGGTGGTTTAAACAATAAGTGAACATAATAGCAAGAAAAAAACCCACAACTGATATTTTAATATTAGCATGTTTTTAGACCTTACATACACACTTGCCAATGTGACTGCAACTAAAACATCTATGGGGGATTCCAAAATGGTAGGATGAAGGCCATAATTGTGACTGTCATCTTGACTATTCAGACATCCTTTTATTCCCCCATGAATGCTCCTGATTGCACCATCCACTCTTTCTGCTTTCAAAAACTGCTTATAGGCCCCTGATAAGTCCTGAGATGTTCTTCCCAATATGCTGATACTGGACGTTGCAACCATTCTTTGCAGAAACCCACCAGAGCCTTGGTGCAGAGCCTTGGTGGAGCAGTGGGCTAATGCCTCCTTAAGTAACACCAGCTGCCCGCAATTAGTGCAGGTTCGAGTCCCACCAGGCTCAAGGTTGACTCAGCCTTCCATCCTTCCGAGGTAAGTAAAATGAGGACCCAGATTGTTGGGGGCAATTAAGCTGACTTTGTAATAATGCCGCTTGGGGTGTGTGTGAAAGCCCTAATAAGCAGGCATATACATAGAATGAAGGCTACTGCTAAGCTTGTAAGCCGCCCTGAGTCTTCGGAGAAGGGCGGGATATAAGTGGAATTAAAATAAAAATAAAAAATCCTATTTCTGGATTGGACTTAAGAGTTGGGCAGGTACTTAGAGCAACACCCTGGCCATCAGAACTATGTTGGCTGTGCACAAGATGCACTGACCTCCAAAGTAACCAGTCACACTTTAACTTAACGTGTTGTGCAAATCCAGACTAAAAAGTTGAGAAATGGTACCTGCAGAAAACAGCACTGGGTAGACATGGTTCTCTTAACAGAACGCATCTTGAAAACCCAGCTATTACTTGCTCCTAATGTAGCACAAAGTAGCTTAAGTAGACAAGAGCTCCACCTGAAAGCACAAGACACCTTCAGACACCCCTTTACCTTAGCTATCAAATTAATGTATTTTCCAGATGTGTTCAATGCATCAGATCATTAGAAGAGAATATTTGTAGCTCAGGGTTAAATTGTGGGGTCCTTGGTGCTGTCTGAGCTTGGTTGTTTTCTTGAAGATGTTTCATTAACCAACTAGGAACATCCTCAAGGACACTGATGATGTTACCTAGCTGGGTGAAACATCTGCAAGAAAATAACTAAGCTCAGAAAGCACCAAGGGCCCCACATAATCAAATAATAAAAAAATCCTAAGATCTGATTCAACCCAACTTGCTATTGTGCCTTCGGGACTCTTGTAAACTTCTTCAACAAGTCCATGAAGGCTTCTTGACAAGATTTTCAGAAGTGACTTGATGTTGTCTTCTTCCTAATGTTGTGGTTGAGAGAGAGAGAGAGGGATTGACCCAAAGTCATCCAATCGGCTTCTGGACTAAGCTGTAGGAGAAGAACAGGTAGAGCTGGGGTGGTGGGGGTGGTGGAGATAAGCACATCATTAGTTTAGAATCATTGCATTCCCATAGGTCCGGGCTCTCCTGAATTCCATTGACCCTTATCTGTTGCCAATTTAGTGTTGAACTTGAGTTGACCAGATTCTTGTGTGCTGTAACCTTACAAATGGTCCTGATTCTTTCCACCTGACAAAGGCAGAACTAGAGCTCAAGTCTTCCTGTTTCTGGTATAATCCTTTAATCACTAAAGGCAACACTCTAAAGCACAGAGAAGCAAAGCAGAACTAAAATAGCCCTATTCCATACGTTTTGCAAATGCATCTGCTAGGTCACGCACTGACCTGATTCACTATATCATACAAACACAACCTCTACTTTATTGATTTACTAGATTATATTCTCTCTTCAAGAGCTCTCTCTATAATCCTTTTCTAAAAACAGCATCATGAGATCAGAGTGGATTAGAACCATGGTCTCCTAGACCTCATTCAACTCCTTAACCGTTACATCATGCGACACCCCACCCACCCACCCCTAGTGGAACTTCTAACTTTCCTGCCCCCTTGTGAGTTGAGATGTATCAAAACCAGCCTTAGCCAGTCAAACTGGTGTCTCAATAACAAGTGATATTGGTGAGGTTAAATGGATGTTAATAGGGACTTTATCAAGCCAGATTTACAGAACCTTGGAAAGCTCCAAACAGCCATTTTTACCCTCAGGGTTTCTGGCATGACTGGCCTCTTTATTCTTCTTCAGAGAACTTTCCCTTTCATAGATCAGGAATTCTTCAGCTTTTTGTGCCATGGGCCCCTTTGAAAAATTGGCCGAACGTAATGACTTCTTCTCCAGAAAATGTACTTGTACGCATGAAATAAAATACAGATGAACTGTATTACAAATGAAACTTGTTACTAAAATGTTTTCAAATAACACATGGGTAATAATATATGTGCTTTATTAATCCAGTCAATCAACAGCAAGACAAAAAAAATACCTTTAAAAGACTGGCAAGTTAAAATAATTATTTCCCTCCATCCAAGTCCATAGACCATCTAAAATATATCTACAGATAGGTTAAAACCCCAAATTAAATAGAGCTAGTTTCCATGGCTAGTTCTTTCGCCTCCAATGTCAGAATCCTAGCCTAAGCTACTTGCAATATGTTCATCTCAATTTTTAGGCTGGGAATATTACTCAACCGTTAAGGGCCAACACTTAGCCCAGAAATTAACTTTACATGAAACCCCTTGTAAGCCAAACTTCCTGTATTCTGAGCTCTTGCAGCCACTGAGAGTTTGGTCAACTCAAGAAGCCTGTAGGCTCACCCCAAGGAAGAAATACAGGAGCCCATGATGTTCAAATCTGAAATAAGCATATCTTGAATTCTCCGGAACCTAAACGGTACACCTCCGATTCATATTCAAGCATGGATACTTAGCTGTAGCAGTGGTTAGCCTCTCCTTTCTTTGCAGAGGAGACAAGCCAATGAACTGTCCACTCACTCACAGAACCTCCCAGGAACCAGTCAGAAGGGCCCCAATCCACTGCAAGGCAAAGAAATCCCAGGAACACACCTAAAGACTAATATCCTAAACCCAGGAATGCCCTTTGGTTATCAGCAACTTAGGATGCAAGCACTGCATGCTGGACACTAAGGAGCTATAAGACTCTTACCTGGCTCTCATCTGCAGACAATCCCAATCAGTTGGAGACAGTTGCACCTCAGAAGTAGGACTCCACAACTGAATAGCCCTTTATTCATGAAGAGGTCCATTCCCCCCTCCCCAGCCCTTCTCTGCTGGGCCTGAACTTTCATTCATCCTGAATAGCTGAAACAAATCATGTGCAACACAATGTGACTGACAGGTGATGGCATTTGTTCTCCAGGTACTCATATGCATTCACCTGTCCTTCTTAAGATGGATAGGTTTCCATCTTGGACTTATTTCTCTCCACACTTCCCTTAGGTTTCCCTTTGTCTGAGAATCTGGAAGCAGAATAGAAGCTTCAGAAGGTCTAAGACAGGGGTGTCCAACCTTGGCAACTTTAAGACCTGTGGACTTCAACTTCCAGAATTCCTCTGGAAACTGAAGTCTACAAGTCTTAAAGTTACCAAGGTTGAAGACCCCTGCTCTAGGACATCTCTAACTCTAAATCTGAGTACCTAAAAGCAGCCATCCTTCGGGACCATTTAAGTCCAGGAATTGGATTCCTTTTGGAGATTTCTCCAGAGGTATCAAAAACTACAAGGTGGGTGGATACAGGTGGGGTAACTCTCGCCAATGACTACTTACTAGACTCTTCAGTGAGATACAAAAATCAATGGCAAAGTCTGTAAGGGACTATGGGAGGAAGGGATAGGAGATAAGGTTTCTCCCTCTGCCCCCAACCCAGCCTCCATATTCAGCAACGCAGCAAGTAGAAGTTCCAAGGACAAAAATGTTGACTTTGTGAAGAGGCAGCTTGCCAACCTAATACCCAGATGGGAAAAGATGTGACCTTGATCCTCCAAGCTAAATTCCACAGGGAGGTGGCGGAGATCAGTGTGCAGATTCTTTTGGAAACAGGTTAACTGAGTGGCGACGTCATCACGCAAAGAGTGCCCTCTGCTGCAAGAAAGGAGGAAGATCACCAGATTCACCCATAAGTGGGTGACCAAGAAGCCAGCATTTCACCAGCCGGCCAGTTAAATGGTCTTCTGGTAGGAAAATCATCTTCTGAGGATTCTCTCCTCATCTGAGAAGGCAACATGTTTAAAGGAGGGCAATTTGGGGCTTCAGAACTGAAGACATTGCCAACTCTCTCTCCTAGGCTTCTTCCTGGTCATGACTGCTGAAAATTGCCAGTCCAGCTTCTTATCATTTGATACATGATCCCTCAATATTATGGTTTCACCAGTGTTGAAGACAAAATTCCAACTGTCTCCCCAAACCCAAGTGAAAAACTCTAAAATATTGACCCCACCACCACCAATGCTTGTGATGTAACTCTGTTCACACTGCATCAATAGTTCTCTTGATGCCACCCCCAAGTACAGTTCATAGAATTGAGAATCTGAGAGTTGGAAGAGGTCTTAAAGAACATCAATTCAAACTCCTGCTCAATTCATTAGAACATCTCTAAGAGATGACTATCCAGCCTCATTTGAAGACTTCCAGATACAGAAAACCCATCGCTTTGCGTGACAGTCTGTTCCACTGGATGGTAGCTTGTACAGTCAGGAAATTTCTCCAAACATATAGGCTGCATTTTTTTCAGGAAGCTGTAATGGATTGGTTTTTGTTCTCCTCTCTGAGACAACAGAGAATAGGTCAATTTCTATTTGATAACTCTTCAGATATTTGAAGATTTCTACTGTATCATAGCTCTCCTCAAGTTAGATATATCTGGATCAGGGGTCTTCAAACTTGGTCCCTTTATGACTTGTGGACTTCAACTCCCAGAATTCCTCAGCCAGGCACACTGGCTGAGGAATTCTGGGAGTTGAAGTCCACAAGTCATAAAAGGACCAAGTTTGAAGACCCCTGATCTGGATCCTTTATCTGTTCCTAATAGGTCTTGATTGCCAGCCTCATCACCATCATATTTATGTCCCCTGAACCTCTTCCACCATTTATCACCCTCCTTTTTGAACTGTGATGTCCAGAACTGGACACAGGGATTCCAAGTGGGGTCTGACCAGAGCAGAGTAAAAAAGCCATTTATTTCTTGTACTCCATTCCCAGTCCTCTAATGTTTTCTCACCCCATTTTTTTAAAAAAAATTGTTCCAAGACCAGACTTCCTTCTTGCCAGCCAAGTCCTGACCAGCTTTGTACTTTGGTCTCATACCCAAAGTGCAGTCTGGCATTTTAGAAAGAGAAAAGGAACATTCAAAATCCTGAGACTGTTACCATGGTATAAGGGTCAAATTTTGTTTATAGTTCTGGCTTCTTTTTTGGGGGGGGGGCTGCTCTTTTTAAATGCTAGGCCACTGAGAAGGGAGAATGAGGATCATCCATGAAAGCTCCAGAGCCACCCCAGGAGAAAATACCATCACTTTATCACTTGCCCTACTTGCTCCTTTATCATTCTCCTGACTGGGATGGCCATTCTCCTCTTCTGAAAACCAAAATTGAAAATGAAAGGATGGATGGAGTATCTTTCCTATCTACAAACTGTGTTGATAGGAGACTTAGCTACTGTGTGCATATGAAATCCCATTGAGCTAGAATGGAGAAAGTAGTCCACAGGAATTCTTGACAGGGAGATGGTCCATAAATGGAAACGTTCACATTCATGTGAAAGTCCACAGGTTGGTCCAGATGAACTCTTGAGTTCCTGCACCATCCTAAGCCAAAAAAGTGCTTGATCCTGGTTTCTTCAATAAACCACATTTGCCCGAGTTTGCTAAGTTCACACAACATGGTAAGCTGCCTTCTAATTAACAGCTTCTCCTTCTCCTCCTTCTTGCCGGGTTTTTACACCGCTTCAAGCCAAGACAAATCGCAAGGTGTGGATTCACACAACCAGATGAGCCAAGCCAAACCAAATGAGAAACCCAGCCAATTCAAAGAGCCCAATGGTAGGTTTCAAACTAGCAAGCTTGTTACATTGAGTTCACTGGTCCATCTTCTCTCTGTTCAGAAGCCAAATAGAACCAGATCTGACTAGGGCTCAAGATGTGAGACCACAAGGAAACCACCAAGCTAGGAAATCAAACCCACATCCTAGAAGAAGACAGTGGCAACCACCTTCTGTGACAGAGCCCCCAAACCTGCCTTGATGCACATATGAAGTCATCAGAAGTGGCTCTTCGCTGAAAAAAGACTGTTGCTTCCTTGTTGCGGTTTCAAAATATTGTTGCTTTAAAAGTAGAAAATCTTCCCTGAACACTTTGCATTGCTGTTCTCTGCTCCTGGTCTTCTGCTCCTTCCCTTCCAACTTACAATTCCTAGCATCCCTTAGGGAAAGGGAATGGCTGCCAAAGCTATTTAAAGCGGTAGGATATATAACATTTCTCTTCTGGAAATGGGAAGGGGAATTGGCAAATAACGGGGGGGGGACACCCAGAAGAGACACAGAACATGGTTATTGCTGGTGTTGCTGTTTGCTCCAATAGTAGCTGGATTCGAAAGATTTGACTGAAGGAAAAGAACTTGTAGGAATTTAGAGGAAGTTGATCCAGTATCAGCAGTATATCTGGGGGAGTATATCTCAAATCTACACCAATTGAGAAAATATACCTTCTCACTCCAATTGACCCACCTAACATCAAGAGAGAACTAAGCAAGAGGACAAGGTTCAAGTGGAGGCTCTTAGTGGATAACATGTGGTGTGAATGTGGAGAGACACATACCATCTGCTGGTATGTCGTCTACTACCATCAATACATCACATACAATGACTTATTTTGGGCCAAGGACAAAGCCAAGAAGGTGGCTTCATTCTAGACAAGGAGGAGGAGGAGGAGGAGAAGGAGAAGGAGGAGGAGGAGGAGGAATCTAAGAGAAACCAAGGTCTGACTCTTGGGGTGAAGTATCAAGGTCAAGTGGGCTCTGAAAGCCCAACAGGAGAATTCAGAGGGGAAGGATTCAAGCCCAGGCTCCATGTGACATCTTCCTAAAATCAGGCTCAGTTATTTTCTTAAGAATACAGGTAGTCCTCAGCTGATGACAATTCCAGCTGGGATTTTGGTTGCTAAGCAACTAAATGATGTGGTCGTTAAACGAGTCATCACATGACTCGACCTGATTTTATGTCCATGAATCACATGGTCAATAAGTGAACCCAGCTTGACTTTTCTTGTTGGAAGCCAGATGGGAAGGTTGCGAACATGTGGTGACCACAAAACACTGCAAATGTTGTAAATGCGAGCTGGTTGCCACGTGCCCCAATTGTGATCAGCTGTCCAGAGAGAGGGTGTAACAGTCATAACTGGAGGACGGGTAGTAAGTTGCTGTCGTTAAAAGAATGGTAGTAAGTGGAGGACTACCTGTAATTTGATTAAAGTTTATAATTACAAAGACTGAAACAAGCTAAGAAAAATATAGAAAGGAGAGATGCAAAGAAATAGCAAAAAGAGAGAAAAAGAAGGAGACTCCACCAGGTATACCAGTATAAACCATTTCAGTAACCGAACATCTTCTCTATATATACAGTAGTGGCCAAAATTGTGGAAACCTTTTGGGAAAAATGTACATTTGAAGTTTGATGGCTAATAACACCACTTTTTTTAGTAGTACCATAAAATTATACATCAATGGAAAGATAATTTAATCAAGAATGTAACGCAATAACTTTGGACTTGCTATTAGAATAGCAGTTATAAAGAAGAAAAGTGAAACAGGTAGAACAAACGAGATACACAAAAATGATCACCATAGGAAAAAAAAAGATATACAAAAATGATCACCATGTCAGTTAATGCTTAGTTGGGTAACCTTTAGCATAAATTACGGCCTTACCTCTTCCCATGGAGTGAACCAAGTCCTTTAGATCTGCAGCTGTTATGATGTGAAACCAAGATTGAATGATTGCTATTAACTGGGCTTTACTGCTGGGTCGCGTCTGACTAACAAGTTTCTTTAGTCGGCTCCATAGATTTTTTAGTTGGGTTAGGTCTGGGCTATTCCCAAGCCGTTCCAGCAATGGAATATGATTATCTTGAAACCACTTTTTGCACACAGCAGCAACATGACACGGAGCTGAATCCTGTTGAAATATAAATGCTTCATTGTCTTGGAAAAGATCATGTGCGGAAGGCTACAGTTTGGGCTCAAGTATTTCATTAATGTATTTTTGGCCATTTATATTCCCGTTAATCACACAAATTCTGCCCTCACCTTTTGATGTCATACAACCCCAGATCATAACACTGACTGGGTGTTTCACAGTACATGTAATGCAATCAGGATGCAAATCTTCTCCAATTCTTCTCCTTACATATTTTATGCCATCACTACCAAACAGGGAGATCTTGGTCTCATCACTCCAAATAACACTGTCCCATTGTTCCTCTGTCCAGGTAACATGGGTTTTAGCCCAGTTTAGCCTTTACAACCTTTGTTTGAGAGATAAAAGTGGCTTTTTCGTGGAATTCTAGATTTTAGGCCAAATTCCTGCAGTCTGTGCCAAACAGTCCTTGCACTCAACTTCACGTTGCATTGCGTCATTTCGTCTTGTACACATCCAGATGATTTTCTTCTGTCACGTAGGCACAGTCTCTTAATTCTTCTATCATCACTTGCTGTTGTGCACCTTTTCCTGCCTTTACCAATGTGGTTTTGTAGTGACTGAGTCTCCTTAATACCTCTTCAAAAACTTAGAAATGCCACCTTTGGTTAAGTTTCCACCATTTTTTTCTTCTAATTTCTTTATAACTGTAGCCTTGTTCACTTAATAATACTATTTTACATCGCTTTCTGGGCAATCAGTCAACTCTTTGCACCATTACTTTAATTTTATTACATTTTACAAGCTCACTAAATGAAAGAATGCAAAAAAAAACCCCAACCAACTTGATAGCGATCACATAACATGACATCATTAACTGAATCCTACTGTGATCTGATTGGCTCATTGCCAAAACAAGATGACACCTGATTGGCTCTCTAAACACTCATGCTGATTGGCTACAATCAGATGAAGGAAAGCTACCCGATATCAACCTAAGCAAGTTATGCTTCCTTTTTCTGGTTATTTGGCTATAACCTTTCATAGAATACAGATAACTGAACAAAATTTGTTGCATTACATTCTTGATTAAATTATCTTTCCAGTGATTTATAATGTTATGGTACTACTTCAAAAAAACTGGTGTTATTAGCCATCAAACCTCAAATGTACACTTTTCCCAAAAGGTTTCCACAATTTTGGCAACTACTGTATATATATTTTACAAAACCCTCTTCTTCCCATATTTCTCTTCATTTGATAGTAATCAACAAGACTATTAAGAGTTACTGGAAATACTAACAGTTGTCTTACAGCAAGATGGGGGGGAACAAATGTAATAAATAATATGTACATATATACATACATACATGTGTGTGTGTGTGTGTGTGTGTATGTGTGTTAAGGTAAAAGTAAAGGTTCCCCCGCACGTGTGCTAGTCGTTTCCAACTCTAGGGGCCGGTGCTCATCTCTGTTTCAAAGCCGAAGAGCCAGCGCTTGTCCGAGGACGTCTCCGTGGTCATGTGGCCGGCATGACTAGATGCCAAAGGCGCACGGAACGCTGTTACCTTCCCACTGTAGTGGTCCCTATTTTTCTACTTGCATTTTTACGTGCTTTCGAACTGCTAGGTTGGCAGAAGCTGGGATGAATAACAGGCGCTCACTCTGTTACGCGGCACTCGGGATTCGACCCGCCAAACTGCCGACCTTCTGATCGACAAGCTCAGTGTCCTAACCCACTGAGCCACTGCGTCCCTAATATTTACTAAGGTGATGATAAAATAGGTAAAGGTAAAGGTTCCCCCGCACATGCGTGCTAGTCGTTTCCGACTCTAGGGGCCGGTGCTCATCTCCGTTTCAAAGCCAAAGAGCCAGCGCTTGTCCGAGAACATCTCCGTGGTCATGTGGCCAGCATGACTAGACGCCAAAGGCACACGGAACGCTGTTACCTTCCCACCATAGTGGTCCCTATTTTTCTACTTGCATTTTTACATGCTTTCGAACTGCTAGGTTGGCAGAAGCTGGGACGAGTAACAGGCGCTCACTCTGTTATGCGGCACTCGGGATTCGACCCGCCAAACTGCCGACCTTCTGATCGACAAGCTCAGCGTCCTTAGCCTGACTCAAATAAATCCATTTTGTAATCTAAAAAAGAAACCCCATTGACAGCTACCAGCCACCTCCGTTTCTTTTCTTGGAAGCAATAAGGACTTTGCTCTTACTCCACACATAGTTAGTTCCTTTTCCAACTTCCAATCTAGCTGACCACCCTGACATTGATGGTTGCCCATCCAAGTCTTAATGAGGCCCAATCCTGCTTTGGACTTGCAGGGAAAATCATGACAAAAATGAAATCAGAGGGAGGAAAAAAAATCCTATCATAGTAATTTTGCTGGCTTGATCAGTAAAGAGACTTTTGCTGCTGGTATGCAGTCTTATTAGGCTTTTCATGCTGCATTATTCTTATTCTTAGCTATTGTTATTCTTTCAGAAGAAGAGACTCTAATGGCATAGATGATGCTACTTCTTTGCAAAATATCCTCTTTTGCTTCCATGTAAGCAACTGTTGCGTTCACCCATTGTACTGATGCATAATGCAGACCTCCTAAAGAAATGTGTAGCTCATGTGTGTTCCAAAATCAGTTACAGATTTATTGGAATACAATTATTGTTAGTTATTGGCTTACAGTCACCCAACATTTTAGTTGTTCTTAATTAATTCCTTAATCTCTCCTTTGTGGACTTCTGGCCACCGTGAGACAAGGGGTTGGCTAGAAGCTATAGGGCTATTCTGATATTCTCAGTCAACCAAACAATTGTTTTGGCCCTGCCTCTTCTTGATTTTTAACTGACCTGGTATCAGCACAAGCAACTGGATCTGCAAGCAAAGTATAAACTAGCTACTTTATTGCTCGATGCCTATTTCACAGCAATCTTCTGAGACTGGCAGTTTGCCCCTGGGAAAGACTAAATAAGGTTCAATGGCATTCAAGGTGGATTCAGCCTTGCCCTCTTGTGTCTACATAAGGATTCCAAACTGATTCCCTGCTTGATCCTTCCTCCTGACTCGGACGGACTCTCTCCAACACCTGCTGGTCGAGTGAGGCACTGAGGGATTTGCTACCCTCCCTGGGTCTGAGTTCAAATAATAATAATAATAATAAATGTTTCAGTGTGACTTTAGTTGATACATTCTACAGCAAGAGTCAATTTAGCCAGAGATCAACTGAGAGGAGCTGCTATTACTGTTTTTACTAAAGAAGCCAAGTGTGCTGTCACGTGCTTCTTGAGCCGAACCCCACAAATGTCCACATTGCTATGTGTTCTGCTCTTGCTTTCTACATTGATATATTCTGCAACCAACATTCAGGTAATCTTTATAATTTAGTCTACTCTACATTCATTAATGAAAAGAACACAGAAGACAAGTTCAAATGCTGCACTAATGTATGACGTGGTTGGTTTGCTCTCGCTTCACCGGTCCTGCAGCACGTGAATTTAACCACTGGTTTGCAAGCCACAGTTTACAGCTGTGCTGAGGTTCAAAACCCAGGCAGGTCTGAAGTCCATATTCCCATGATAACTGTGACCGTTTACACTGCATCAGTTAGCTTTCAACTCAAATTTAACCTGGTGGCTGGGCCCTTTCCCAGCCACATGAATTACTTCTCTGAATTTTGCTGTCTCCAAGGCACCTCTATGAATTAAGAGAATAACAAGAGTTGGAAGGGATGTTGGAGCTATTCTATTATTCCTATTCCTATCCCATTCTTCTAGTTATTAATTCTAAATAATTCTCTCCAGCACCGCTAGGAATATTACGAACAGCTCCAACTTTCAGAATTAGCCAACCTAGATTTCCTTAGGTAGATCTTTTTGAGCCCATAAATTTCGACACACTTCCCTCTACTTGTCTCATCAATTACAACAGTGTTGGTGGGAGGTACAGCTACTAGAGAGCCAATCTGGGCCCTCCTCCGCACGTCTTCTGAACTTATGGGAAAGGCCATCCAGGGAGACTTTTTGCCAACTCTTGCGTTCCAAGTACTGGTAAAAAAAGCAAGAGAAGATCGTAGTAACATTTTTTAAAAAAATCTAATTTCCTGTGATCAGCAAGCAAGAAACATGATTATTGAAAGAGCTGCTCATCCGTCCTTGCTAACTTGTTTATTGGTCTGACAAAGTTTGACTGTTACACAAACCAGATGCAGATTAACACAACAGGCCTTACCAACCAAAAAAAAAAAAAAAAAAACAACCCAAAAACAAACAAACCCAGATCCAGAATAGAGAATCTACTGCCCTCTGGTGTTACACAAAAGATTGCTTCTGAAAGAATTTATTCCTCGGGCCTCATCCAGTTATGACACTAGCAAAACACAGCTGGAGACCTGCTGGTTGATTCAGCAGGAGAATTGTGTTGACATTATTTTGAAAACGTGTTAAGAGGTTGATTAGGTATAGCAAAGGCTTCCGGCAGACCAAGAGGATGCTAAACCTTTACGGGGAAATGCTAAAGCACATCAACCCAACCCAAACAGAATCCAGTGAGACCGACTCCCAATTAAATGCTCACTTGGAGCGAATTCTCTTGGGTTTATGATGAGAGTCACACATTGTGCTTAACCACAATTTATTTACAAGGGACAGCTAGCTGAGGTCACACGCTAAGTCTGAACCAAAGCCACAATGCAAAGCCTGGAGCTAATCACAAACTGCCTCCTCGTTTTGTCTCTCTTAATTTGCTGGGGGACAGAAAGTGGGAACCGCAGACCGTATCTGCCGATCCTTTGGGCAGCTTCAAGATTATTCAAGGGCAGCAACTGGCCACCAGCCACCCATTTCCCTCTACTCTTGAAGCAGCTCCCTCAAGACATACCAGATGCCTGCAAAAAAAATGTGCCATGTGGAAAAATTCCTCTCCCTTTCTTCTCCCCTGTTCATCACTGTGTTTCTTATTTTTATTTTATTTTTATTCCATTTATATGCCGACCTTCTCTGAAGACTCAGGGCGGCTTACAAGCTTAGCAGTAGCCTTCATTCTATGTATATGCCTGCTTATTAGGGCTTTCACACACACCCCCAGCGGCATTATTACAAAGTCAGCTTAATTGCCCCCAACAATCTGGGTCCTCATTTTACCTACCTCGGAAGGATGGAAGGCTGAGTCAACCTTGAGCCTGGTGGGACTCGAACCTGCACTAATTGCAGGCAGCTGGTGTTACTTAAGGAGGCAGTAGCCCACTGCTCCACCAAGGCTCAGTGAAGACCACAGCAAAAACAACTCTAACAGTAACCCTCCCAAACTCATTTAAAGCTACAACTGTCCGACCCCTACTAAAGTAGGGAGAGGCTATGAACCCATTGGCAGCAGCATATCCCTCTGTTCATAACATCCTCTGCCAGGAACCCCAATTAATTAAAGGAACTTTAATTAAATGGCTGGAGGTGAAGTGAAAAACTAGCCTCCAGACAGCTGCCATCTATTTCTCTTAAAGGCACTGAAAGTTACTCTTGAAGATGAAAGCAACCAACTAACCACTGCTTCACCCTGAAGGATTCCTCCTTTTTATGCACCCCCAAGAAGAGGTTTTCTATTCTTCTTTCAGCAGAGAACTTGCAATGCAGTGACGTAGCAGCTGGTGGTGACCCAAAGTTAGGTAACAAAAAGAGCCTTGGTGGAGCAGTGGGCTAATGCCTCCTTAAGTAACACCAGCTGCCTGCAATTAGTGCAGGTTCGCATCCCACCAGGCTCAAGGTTGACTCAGCCTTCCATCCTTCCGAGGTAGGTAAAATGAGGACCCAGATTGTTGGGGGCAATAAGCTGACTTTGTAATAATGCTGCTGGGGGGGGGGCGCGAAAGCCCTAATAAAGCAGGCATATACATAGAATGAAGGCTATTGCTAAGCACATTGATTTGTGCTTCTTAGATTGTAAGCCGCCCTGAGTCTTCGGAGAAGGGCGGGATATAAATGGGATTAAAAAAAAACAAAGAAAAGGGGAATAAAAATGAGGCTGGGTTTACCCACCGGCCAATAGATTGACCTGAGCACTAACCTAAAATACGCTAATCCACAGGGACTTGGGCAGATCCTGAAGCGTTTAGGCATGTCTAAATCTGGCAAAGCAGAACCTGTTCTGGATCAGGATCAACTGGTGAGCTAAGCTGAGAAAGACACAGAGATGGAATACTATAGGGGAAAAAAGGTTTATTGCATTTCATGCATCTTTTAAAAACATGCATCGGTTGAATTTTATACTGTCGCCCAATAAATTGCATTTGCATGTCCAAATCTCCTTTAAGTCATTCCAACATCGTTTGAGGCCAACTTTAAAGCCTTTAGAAAAGAGGTTCCATAGAGGAAAAGCTGGGATTTTCCTGTTAATTTCATACTTGGAAGCTGCAGTTAGCAGCACCTGAATTTGGGACATTTAAAAAAAAAAGAGAGAGGAATCCCTCTGCCCATTCTCTCTTACACACACACACACACACACACACACACACACAAAGAATATGTACACATATACACGCTAACACACTTTCAGATTTAATGGTAATAATGTGATATGTGTGGTCAGGGGTGAAACAGGATAAAGATCTTCTGATTTCAAATGTAATGGACGGGAGAACAGAAAAGACAAAGAAAAAATCCTGGTATATATATATATGCATGTATGTCAAATGCTTGTTACCTATTTATAACACATATATAAAATACATATATTGCATTGTAGTCAGTTCTTGTGGCATCCTCCCCTCCCAGCCAACATAAGCAGTCAATGTGACGCTGATCACAACATCTTTCTATCAACGAAGACACACGGTGGGGAGGGAATGGACTAGTTAAAGGCTGCTTCTGGACTTGATCAGTGGAGCATTAATCAAGTCGCTGTGAATTCCGCCGCATCAGGAAAGCTTCTGGCTTGAGCTGATCAGTCTCCCGTGACCTGTGGCGCCTGTCCATCTGTGGTCTGATTGGTGGACTGGATGAACATGGGTTGGGTGATATCTTGACCGGCAGGCATAGTCACCTGTTGGATCTGGTAGAGTTGCTGAGAGGGAAGAAGCAAAAAGAAATTTGTGAAACTGTTTCTGGTGGATCCTTTCAAGGCATGGTGTGCAGTACACCCTCGTAGACAGAGAGACGGCAGTTCAGTACATTTACACATTGCTAACGATCCCTACAAACACCTTCTATAATAGCCCTCGAGTGGGAAGAACTCACAACTCGAATCGGAATCCCCCGAACTGCCAGGGAGCATGCAAAAGGTGAAACTCCACGCGATTTCTCTCTCTTTTTTTTTTTAAAAAAAATGATGTTTCATATAAAATACAAAAATACAAAAGAAAATAGTAGGAAAGATAAGGGGGAAAGGGAAAGGAAAAGAGTAAGAAAAAGGAAAAAGGAAGAAAAGGCATTGACTTCCAACTCCCTTTGGTGCAATAGAAGAAGATAAAGAGACATCAAACCTCAACTTTTTACTGTTCGTAATAGTATAAACCAGCCATTTCTAGAACAACAAACCTATCTGATCAGTAAAATCCAAAATCGAAGTTTCGTTTTTTTCCCCCACCTCAAGCACAAAGTCCAGAAGCAGTTTCCAAGTAGAAACAAAAGTAAAATCGTGTGTTTTTCCCTTTAATCAAAGCAGTTTAGCCATCTCTACTCCAAGCTAGTTCTAAATTAGCAGAATGAATGAATAGGGTGAATATCGCATAATCCACAAAAGAATGCCTCTAGCTCAGTGGTGGCGAACCTATGGCATAGGTGCCAGAGGCAGCACTCAGAGCCCTCTCTGTGGGCACGCGCGCCATGCCCCGGAGATGTTGTGATTCAGGGTCAGCCTGTGGGTTCGGCAGTTGGGTCGGATGACTCAGAGGAGGAGGAGGAGGAGAGGGGTGTTGAAGAGCTTGATGAGAGTCCTCAGCCAGGCCCCTCTCATCTGGTCACGACGCAGACCCAGCTGTGTGAGCCTGACAGCGTGGATGAAGATGACCCACAGCTGGCCCTGTTCAAGGACGCCCGACGCAGGAGGCAGTCAATCAGGAGTAAACAGAGGAAGGCAATGGGGCACCTCGGAAGGAGGCAGAGAGAAGCCACGCCCTGAACTGTATTTAAGGGGGAATGCGTGGGAGGGCTGGTTTGCTGAAGGCAACCGCTTGAAAAGCTCCTGTTTCTTGGTTTGTGTCTTGTTCTATTTGTTTTTGTAGCAATAAATTTGGCAGGCGTAATTCCAGCCTCTTGCCTTCTTGTAAAAGGGCTTGTCCCTGCCTTTTCTGCAGGGACGGTAGCAGGCTGGTACAGAACAGGAGATGACAACTGTCCCTCTTCAACCAGCCACCTGCTAATTTGGTGAGATCCCACGTAGCTGAATGCATCCGGGCACAACTGGTTTCCCTCCCCCCCCCCGCCCTGTCCCTCCTGGCCTCGCATGCTCTCCTTTTCCCGGGCACGACCCACTGCATCATCTCCTCAGCTGTCGGCTGACCATCCATCTCTGCGGAGCCCCAGAGTGCTCCTGTCAAGGGGCGGGCAGGCTGTGGCTACTGACGGACACCGTTGGCCCTCATGCACTTGCTGGCCTTTGTGTGCGGGGGCCGATGGTGTCAGGCAGCAGCTGCCCCAGCCCTTGCCCCATGGCAATGGCACCCCTACCCTGCCTCGCCTCACCCCGCAGGATGAGTCTCCTGCCTACCGCCCCACCTGCCAGAGACCTCCTGGAGCTTCCCCAACCCTGCCCACCCCCCACAGGCGTCCCTTCCCACGAGCAACATTGAGGTGACCACACCCACCTTGGCCACACCCACCCAATCTTCCATGACCACCACAGCCACACCCACCCAGTGGGCCATGCCCACCTGGCACCCAGCGATAAATAAGTGGGTTTGGGGATGCAGTTTGGGCACTTGGTCTGTAAAAGGTTCTCCACCACTGCTCCAGCTTCTTCCTGTCGGGTCAACAACCCTCCCAAGAAACTGGCTTCCCTTCGGGAGAAATTGACCATGCCAAGCTGCTCCAGCAACCATCCCTTTGCCCAGCCCCCAATGCAAAGACATCTACCTGTCCATCGGTAAACTGGCTGAACTGCTGCTGCCCCTGTTGAACGTCTGTCTGCGCAATCTGGAAAAGACACGCCATGAATGACATTTGCAATTCTCTGATCGAGAGGGAAATCAGTGTTTAAAATACATGCCAAAGAGGAACTGCAAAACATAAGAGACCGCTTGAATCTCTGGCCTGCTCTTTTTATCCTTTGCAATTGGTGGGTTTCATTATTTATTTCCCAAACGAATTAACCTACCAATGGAAATAAAATATCCCTCCAAAGGAGGTTGAAGACACTGTCAAAAGTAATATTCCCCACATAGTTGAGGATAAAAGGATACAAGGCATGTTTGTGTGTGTGTGTGTGTGTGTTGGACCACTAGTGTTCTGTTTGCTGGTGCAATTTGGGACAATGCACAAACCGTTCAGACAGTCCCGTTGAGCAACAGGCCTATTTGCAGGTATAGCTGTGAACTTTTCCAAATAAATGGCTTTCAATAAGCAAGGTCTGAAGTTCCACGATTGTAGAAACTGGGTGACAGGGACACAGATATAACTGAAGGCCCATCATTCTTAAGAAAGTAGATTGCAGGTATTTGTTGGGAAAGGCAAAGAGGAAAGGGAAGACAGACAGAGAAAAACAATCTGATTTGATACTAATCAAGGCGGATCCCAGGCTGCAGACAATGAAGCATCCAGATCTGAAAGAGGTGAAGGCTACTCTTAGCCAGGGTCTAAACAAAAAGTACTGCTTTTAATGAATGCATTTAGCAGTTACTAAAAAAGGTTTTGCAAAGCAGGGGAAATTAGATACGGCGCCTGAACACAAAGAATGGCAACGTGAAGGCTGGCAGGTGGCTCAAACAGAAAAGCTGGCCGATAACAAAAGCCGGGGGGGGGGAGAGAGAAGGGGGGGGGGGAAAGGAACCGAGTTTCACTAAATTTGCTGAAAGCTGAATATAGTTTTGAAGTAGGAAACAGATTTCAGATTCCAACTTCCAAATACCAGGCCTTTTAGCCTACTACAGAATTATCTCATTTTTAACATATGTGAGGCATTTATTGAGAATAGTGACGTCCAAGTGGGAGAGGGATGTCAAAAAAAAAAAAGAGTCAAGATTGTAGCTGCGCCCATTTTTTGACACTCCACGTAGACGCCCCTGAAACAGTGTTTACAAAACAAAACAAAAAATGATTTATATTTTTCACAGCTAAGCAAACATAAATGTGTCTGGGTAGATTTATGACAATAGCTCCGAGTCATATTTTTTGTCCTATCCCATATGCAAAGGAGAGGGGCTAATACAACTTTTCCAAATAACTGAGGCTTTCTTTAAAACACACACACACAGGGATTGGGGGTGGGAGGGAATAGTCAGCAAAATTCAAGATCAGAACCTCCCCGCCACTCCTGATTTCAGTGGTTATATCTGGAGAAATCAATTCCTTTCTCAAAAGGTCAGGGGTATTTTAACAGCTCTTCACAAGAAGCCTGGGAGGTCAGCTGATACCTGCTGCGTGTTGGCTGCAAGTGTCTGGATCTGGCCTTGGACCACCTGGGTTCCAGACACAGGCTGAGCTAAGCGGATATACTGCAGCTGGCCGGCGTTAAGTTGGACCTGGAAAAAGCAGAAGGGAGAAAGAGGACACAGAAATGGTCACCAGAGAAGCATGGAGAGATTATACAGACAGATGACATAGTAAGATCAAAGACGTAACCATAAACGCATATGCTTGGGGTAGAAAAAGCATTTCTTCCTGGTATCTTAACGCTTCTGGTTTTCTTTTACAGCAGCTGCAAGTATAAATCTAAATTAACTTTATGCTCTAGGGTCACAACTTTCATTTTTATTTCTATAATCTTCCGTGTATTTTTTTTTTGGTTCGTCAAAACCACAAATCACAACTTCAACAATGTAAAGACTTTGGGATGAAATGAAGTGGAAACTTGAATGAAGAACTGCCGTGGTGTACATATCCATACTTCTTTTTCAAACGTGAAAAAGAATTCAATGATTAATGCAAACCCTAACCCATTGTGACATTTCCCCCCTCCCCTTCTCCCCCAGAATTGTGCCACCAAAATATGATGTCTAATCCCTGATTTTCAGCGACATAATGACATTTGAAAAAGAAAAAGAAACAATGGCATTTTAAAAAGTGAAGATGCGAGGCATTAAATCTGGCGTATGCTTAAGGCAATGATTTTGATGCCAGGAATCTCAATCTACCCCCTCTGGTGACGTTATGGTGTCACTGCTTGATCTTTCGGGTTCTTCCTTTTGTGTTTTAAAAAGTGCAGCATCCAAAAAAAAAAAATGCTTGATTGGCTCTGTTTTAGAACCACCTCACTACATTGAGAGATAGTTAACCTCCTGCCCGCCCTGCTGTATTTATACGAAACACAATTATATTGTGCTCAGGACAGCATCTTTTAATCAAGAAACAGGTGGGGAAGATCTTTAGACAATCTGTCATTGATGCTCCAAATCTCCTCGAGCAGAAATTACAGCCCTTGGACCTTGTCCCTCCACTGATTTCTCTAACATGTGGGATTTTTTTTTCCTCCCCAAATAACCAGTCCCTGGAGGCAAAGGGCAGCCCCCCCCCTGTTGCAAATACCTACTTTCTGCAAGCGAAAGCTTCTTTACAGCTGTCTTTCTGCAGGACACTGAACTATGCCTGTAGGGAGAAAAGCTGTTTGCAAGCAGAGAGAGGCCCTGGTTAGACTTTAACTAGAATAACTAACTTAAAACGGACAGTGCAGACATTAAGAGCTTAGACTTACTGCTCTGGTGCACACCACCATAGAACCTCTGTCTGGGAAACCACTTGTTAAAGATAAGAGTGGAAAAGCTGGAAGGGTCAGTTTGGAGAGAGACCTTCAAAACCGGCCCAATTATGAAAATAAGCATGGAATGTTTTGCAAATATCTGTGCGGCCCTGGTGATTGTGTGGCTTTTAAATGTTAACTCAGACTGCAGTGCAAAACTGTTTGATAAGATGAGAATGAAGGAAGGGGAGGAAGAAAGCCAAGAACAGGGGTCGGCAACCTTGGCTCTTTTATGACTCGTGGACTTCAACTCCCAGAATTCCTGAGCCAGCTATGCTGGCTCAGGAATTCTGGGAGTTGAAGTCCACGAGTCATAAAAGAGCCAAGGTTGCCGACCCCTGGCCAAGAAGCCGAGTTGATGAGTGTGGAGCGGAGGGGTGGCTTTAGCAAAGATTTGAACAAGCTGGTTTTCAGAATGGGCTTTCTCTCTCAAAAGGTGATGTCCAACCTTAGCAACTTTAAGACTTGTGGACTTCAACTCTCAGAATTGAAGAGCTGGGGAATTCTGGGAACTGAAGTCCACAAGTCTTAAAGTTCCCACGGCTAGACACCCCTGCTCTAGAACTTGGCAGTCAAGAGATGCAAACCCGGCACATGCAATTGGACCTGAACCCAAGCCAGCCAGCAAAAAAGAGCTAGTGCTGGTCATCCAGAGGTTTCTGCAGGAGAGGACGCCATATTTTTTTCCCCATTCCCTTGGGACATCCCTGCAGTTATCCATGACTCCCTTCTCAAATCAAGCCCAGGGCTTCTGCAACTTTTATAGCAATTTTGACCCTCACCGGTATTTGCTGGATTTCGCCCGTGTTGGTGATGATTTGCTGCATGACTTGCATAGTTGGCGCGGTCCCACTCTGCGCCGGCTGGGTTTGACCCTGTGGCTGGGCCTGAACGATCTGTACCTGCTGCCCTTCGCCCACCTGCATGGTCACAGGAGTGGTCTGAAAGAAAGAGAGGCAGACGAGAGGAGATGGAGGACATCTCGGATACGTTGGTCAGCTGCACTTGTGTCCTGCAACATGACCAGGACCAGTCAACCACTCTCAGAATCCGCAAGCAAGTGGAAATGATCCCCCTCTGTTCAGCATTGCAATCTTTTAGACCAGATATGTCAAACACAAGGCCCGGGGGCCGGATGCGGCCCGCAAAGTGGTTTCATGTGGCCCGCGAAGCCATCCTGGAAACAGTGAGGGAATGGCCCCCACTGCCTTGGCCCTGACCCAGAGACCCTCCTTCTGCCAGAGACCCTCAGATCTGTCCCACTCCTGCCCAGGCCCCCATAGGCACCCTTGATGCCAACGATGTAGAGCTGGCCACGCCCACCCAGTAGGCCACACCCACCCTGGCCATACCCACCCAGCCCCCTGAGGGCAACCGCAATGCTGATGCGGCCCTCAATGAAATTGAGTTTGACACCCCTGTTTTAGACAGAAAAGGCCCAAGATAGCAGAAAGGCCATTTATAAAAAATAAAAATAAAAATCAGATGCTAATACTTGGAAAGCAAAAGATAGCCCACATTTCCTTTTTTAAAAATTCAAATTATATCCTGTCCTTACTCCGGTGTTTCAAGGTGGCATCCTAGCCACTGCTCCCATTTTTCCCCTTGAGAATAACCTTGGCAAGCAATAATAGTGGCCAAACATCATCTAAGGAGCTTCCACAGCCAAAGGTGGACTTGAATGAAATGAAAAGGAAGCTCCAGTCTGACCTTGTAAAACAGGGGCAGCCAGGATTGCCCATCCCAAAATGACTACCAACATTAATGAAGAGAGCATGATTACTCCTATAGGTACAGCCTAAGGATCTGCTCCAATAACTAAGCTACAGGAAACATTGACAACACACGGCCAGCCAGATGTTGCTGGAACTCGAACATCATGTAGCCCCAGCCAATATGACCAGGGACAGAGAATGGGTCTGAAGCAAAGGCCATCTTCTTTCTTTGCTTCTCACTTAGGAAGGCAGTGAGTAACCTGACCATCCTTCCATCCCCATCCCCACCCTCATTGGGTAGTTCTTTCATCTGCAAGTCTAAGGAGTTGACGTGAGATTTAAGATCTTTTGCAGGTTTTTTTTTAATCCCATTTATTCTCCGAAGACTCAGGGCGGCTTACAATCTAAGAAGCACAAATCAATGTGCTTAGCAATAGCCTTCATTCTATGTATATGCCTGCTTATTAGGTCTTTCGGGGGGCCCCAAGCGGCATTTTTTACAAAGTCAGCTTATTGCCCCCAACAATCTGGGTCCTCATTTTACCTACCTCGGAAGGATGGAAGGCTGAGTCAACCTTGAGCCTGGTGGGACTCGAACCTGCACTAATTGCAGGCAGCTGGTGTTACTTAAGGAGGCATTAGCCCACTGCTCCACCAACGTCGTGAGGTTGGCCTTTGTGACACGCTAAGGCTAGCCTAAAACAGGGCTGGGTAAGTTTGCAATTCAGCACATTGTAGGAATGCAACCAAAGCATGTTGGAAGAACCTGGTCTATATATTAAGCCACAATCCCTTGTTTGTTTTGTTTTGTTTTTTATTTGAATGCAGCAAGATACCCCAATGTAGCATACTGCAATTTTGTTAACTTTAACGTGCTGCCTGATCTCAGCCTATCATGTCTCCTTCACAAATCAGAGGGCACCCGATGCCACTTTCCACCTGCTCCCCAAATGCGGCGTGCAAGCTATGAAAGGCCAGCGTACCAACCTGCCCTTGCTGAGGCTGGGCGATGATAATCTGCCCGGGCTGGATTGTGGTGGTGGATGTGGTTGTCTGCTGGCTTGTCTGCTGGCCCTGGACTTGGACAGCTGCTGGCTGCTGGGCTAGAGTGAAGTAGTACTGGACGGGTTCTGCCGGAGTCACAGCCTGGCGTACCTCCTCCTAGGCCAATGGAGAAGACGGTGGTCAGATACAGTAAACTAAGCTTGAAACGTGGATTCCAGCAGAAATGCAAACAGGCGTGGGAAAATTAGTATTAAAGGTACACAAATGTCAAGATCTGCTTCCCCTCTGACTAGTATTTTTTATTTTTTTTTGGACACTGCACATCAACCATCTGTTCCGCTCAGTTCTGCCCGTTTTACTTTCTCCCATCTTAAGAGAACATTCAGGTCTGGTGGCTGAATCTCCATTTCTTTCTTGAAAGACAAGCAGCATCCAAGAATGAACAGGCCTGCTATTTTGGGGGGAAAAGCTTTCCGGGCCAATGAAAGGAAAGAGGTATTGTTAACGGTGAGGCCAATGAACCGATGAAAAATGTCATTTGCTTACTTAAGCGAGAGTTAAAACTACAGGTGGTACTCAACTTACAACCATTTATTTAGCAACTGCTCCAAATGACAATGGCACTGAAAAAGTGACTTAAGAGTAGTCCTTGCATTTACAACCGTCGCAGTATTCCCCCCCCCAGTCACATGATCAAAATCCGGGCACTTGACAACCGGCATTTGTTTACGATGGTTGTAGCGTCCCAGGGACACATGATCATCATTTGTGACCTTCCCAGCCAGCTTCTGACAAGCAAAGTCAATGGGAGAAGTAGATTTGCTTAACGGCCACGATTCGCTTAACAACTGTGGCAAAAAAAAAGTGTTTGCAAAATCAAGGGGCCACGCTCTAAACTGCCTTGCTTTGGGAACAGAAATTCTGGCCCCAATTGTCATAAATCGAGAGCTCCCTGTATTTGGGGTCCTTGGGGCAAATTATGAAGGCAAAGAATAAAATGCAGTCACGGCAAACAGGAACAGGTAAGAATAACACCTCAGTACAATGACTACTGCAGTATAACAGGAGCACTTTTCGCCTTAAGTGAACGCCAGGCACGGGCCTGCCCAAAGTCTCCCATCAAGGCCTCTCCCCACCTACCTTTCCTGGTTCTCTGCCTCCCTCCAAACGATGAGCTGAGAGGACAAGCTTGGAGACACATTTTGCGTTCCCCAAGTCACAATGAGGAGTTACAATTCCCGAGAGGACCAGTCCATGCCAGGAGGCGTAAACAACCTTCTCCCAGCCACCACAAAGTCACAGCTGAGAGTGTAGGATGTTTACACTCACTGCTACACGGTTAGGGTTAAATTGGTGAAACGCACACCAGGGCTACAGGCAGGTTAACTTCCAACACCTCCTATGCAAAATGTTTGAGGCAAAAAAAAAAAAAAAGGAGGGGAATACAGAGGATGCTCACCTTGACTGGGACTGAATTCAGTCTTAGTGACTCATTTTTCAAAGGTGATGCCAAGATCGAGTTGGGGGGGGGGGGAGGGAAAGTGTCTCATCTTCAAAGGTTTTAAATAGCAAATCCAGCGGGTTATTTTCATCTTGGGGCTTTTTTTTTTCAAAAAGACAGGCATATTTTTTTTTTATTAGCATGTCCCTAAACTCGAGTACAACCTTTTTAATGATTTTAAAACCATTTGGCACTTGGAACGACTGCTAAGTTTGAATGAATCACAGCTTCAAAAGCACTACCCAACTGTTGTCTGGCCCACTTGCCAGCAACGATGTCAGTGGGCACGGCCAAGGGACGCGGCTGCCAAGAATGAATTCCATCCATAACGCATAAGGACCTCTTGTGCAAAGCCACTGGCCTGCGTCAAAGCAGCTGACCCTGGACCTACAGGGTGGGAGAAAAACCTTTTCTGGGGAAAGAAAATCCCTTGCTGACTTCAGAAGAGAGTTGGAAGCCGTTGCCCAGGCAGAATGGAAGCTCCCTTTTTATCTAAAACCAGATTCATGCCGCTACAAGACACGAGTGCTGGGCAAATTCCTGTTTGGTCAGCGAGCTGGAAAAGAGGGAAGCTGACATAATTGTTTTCCTGCATTTTTCAGGACAGCCTTAGACATTGGTGGTGGTGGTGGTGGGATGTTTAAGGCTCTGTTCGCCCTGAAAGAGGCAACTGCAATGAGAAAGACCCACCAGGAACCCCATCAGGGCTCTCTTAAGCTAGACTACGGTAGAAGGCTCAAGGTTTTAAGAGGTCACTGCATGCAACTATGGATGGCTGTATTGGACAAATCACTGCATCTAGCACAATACAGAAAATGTAAGTTCAACACCACCTGGAGGGCACCAAGAAAGATCCTTTACATAATGGCTGGAAGGGGGTTATTTTTTTTAAAAAAAAAAACTCCAAACTACAGGAAGAAAGAGGGGACTGCTGCCTTCAATATATCAAGCAATCCAAGTGCTCTTTATATATTTTATCTCCGCATTTCCTGGGGTGATGAATACTGCAAGATTGTTCTCAACATCTTGAAACGTCACAGCTCTGAGAAACTGTTTTTAACTTTTCTTCCCCAAGTTTCCAATGTGGATACCGCATATGCTTTTGTACAATAAGGAGTCAAATGGTACGTGGAAGCTCCTTATTTTAATTTTAAGCAGCTCTATTTTGTTTCCAAACTAAAATTTGACTAGCAGAGTGCCTATTAAGGCTGAAAACAAGAAGTAGCAGAAGCAGCCCAGGGCTTTCCAAGATGGGAATCCAAACAGAACTATTTTATTGCAGTGTGATTTTCATCCAGAGTTCTGCAATGTACGACTCAAGAACATGGTAAAACCATGATAAGGTAGTGCCATAATGAACCAACATATTTGTAGAACTCAGTGCAATTAAAAGAAAAAAAAGCAAGACATCCAGGCATCCAAGTTGTCTTCATTAAATCTGTTTCTTCAATCCAACCAATCACAGAGATACAACACTCTTCATTACTCTCTTTAGGTAGCTATAGTTGGGACTGCTGCATTCTCCAAAGGGCTACAAAGGATTATCTCAAAAAACACAAAATAGTCACAAAACATAAACATTAACTTAAAAAATGTTGCTATGAGCCAATTTAAAGCGGTCTGTGGTAGTTCCATGAGTTATATAAATGTCCACAAAGAAAAAGAAACATGAATACCTAAAGCTTCCTGGAAGACTTGGGAATAAGGACATGTCTTTCTGTTCCTCTCATTCAAGGCCTCAGGTCAGCCTGTATGCAGAACTAAACTTAATGGACGTCTACTCCTTTTTTTTTATACTTCTGTACCTTTTCCCCTTTCTTAACTCAGCATGGATACCTTATTTAATACTGCTCCATAAGGACTCGTATTTGTGGTATCATTAATGATGCATGGTGTGTTGTTTTTTTTAAGTGAACCAAGAACGCCAGCTATTCAAAGCCACAGAGAATGACTTTAGTCTGCTCGTGAAATCTGGAGACCGGTAACCCTTGAAACCTGGAGGTGGGGAGCACTGCAGTCGTTCCCACATGTGGCCTCAAGGGACAAGAGGAGGAGGAGGACAGATACAAAACAGCGCCTTGCTTGTTCTATATTTGTAGTCAAGGCTCCTCTGAAACCAAAGCAAGCCTATCTTGGCATTTGCCAGGGAGAGAAAGTGGAACAGACGTCAGAGCACTGCTATCCACCCTGCTTCTGGGAACGTTCATACTAGTGCAGGGCTGAAGAAATTTGCTTCAACCCCCCCGCCACCGCCGCCCTTTGTGGCACCCCTGGATCCTTTAGGAATCCTACATTACCGGCAAACTCGAATGCCGCTGAGCTTGCCGAGGAGACAGAAACCTTAAACTAAGTTACCTGCACAACACTGTTATTCTGCTGTGGCAGAAAAAGAATTGCAATGCTTTTGATGTGCATTTTTTGTCAACATTCAGAAATGAGCGCTTGCAGTCAGCCTTTTTCGTGACAGGGCGCTCTGGAACATCAGCGTGACTCCCGATTCTATTTTTATGGAAGGAACAGTATAAAACAAAAACCCACCATATAGCAGGAGTGGGAAGCGTCCATTTCCCCCCAGCTCCCCTGCCATCCAAGCTGGAGAGGGCGAGAACAGCAGCTGAATAACATCTGGAAGATTGCAAGTTCCCCACTTCCAAAGTGAGGCCTCTTGAGGGACACGGCAATGCATTAGTTATATAGATACTTCTGCAAAGCCATCTATCCCTTCTCTGATCCTGCAGCTGGAAAGGTCTGCCTTGCTTCCAAGGGGAGGGGAGATTTAAACCCACGGAGAGCAAACGCTATACTAGAATCACTGTTCCCTTTTTACATCCTCCTGACAAAAATTGCAGCCTTATACTTTCCTATACCAGCGGGAACAACATTTGGACAAGGCTTCTCCGTAGTCGCTGAATGTCAGAAGCGGGAGCTGATGTATAGACATAGGACTGTATTTCAGTGGCACTAAACTGCTGGCTCAGCAATGCTGAAAAGTCAACTTCCCCAACCCAGGGGGTGAGGCTTCTCCATGGAATGCCTTAGATAAAGGACAGGGGCAAACGTCAGGCTTAAAAGATCTACCCGCTTTTCTGTATGAACATCACGACCCAGAATATAAAGCAACGGCTGAAGAGCCACGCCTATGATTAGGATTCCAGAACTGGGTATTTTCGGAGTACGTTTAGCAGTTGAAGAATTTGTTTTCATTGCAACAGTTAAGCTCACAGGTTCCTCCTCCCATAACCACAACCCCTCTCCTAGTTCTCCAATTTTCCCAGGCATTTTTGTACTTCAGTGACCTAATATAGGAGGAAGAAGTGTGTGTTATTTGTTGCTCTTGTGAGTCAGAAGTCCTGGCTATCAGCTGAACTCCACTCTGGAGGTCTTCCAAAGGGATCACCACTGCCCTAAGAAAGCATGTTTCACTCCGAGGCAAAGGAAAGAGACCACATACCTTATCTTGAGGTCTCTGGAAGTAGATGACAAGAGCAGTAAATGCCATGACCATTACAATTAGGAGAACATTTCCAGAGGTTCTAATCGCCCGATTTTCTTCTATATTCTAAGGCTAGTTTGAACAGAAAGCAGTGGCTGAATGGATTCCGAATCCGAAGCCTTCTGTAGCCGGCTGTCAGCCAAGGGCCCACTCTGTCTCAGGAGGATGGTGGCAGCCTGCCGCTGTAAACATCCGACTGAAAGCCTCTCTCAGCCTGCACAGCTTCCAGTCAAGGATGTTTACAGGGGCAACAACTGCCCAGACAGATTCGCAATGAGACTCCCCCAGCATGGTGGGTCCCTTGGTGCAAGAAAACCATGGTATTTGGACATGTGGGCCGAAATGTCCTGGAAGACCTGAAGTTCTAGGGAAGACGGTGGCTCACCAGCAGCGTAATTCTCAATTCAAGGAGGCATAGGTTAAGTTACCTTTATTAAATCTCTTGGCTAGTATTTGTCCAGTTAACTGGGAAAGGTTTTTTGACCAGGCAAAATACAGAAGTCGCAAACGACCAATTGGAAAATGTGCCCCATTCCTATGCACAAGGCAGAAACCTGTGACATCATGCACAGGCTACTGCTTATGTAACAGGAGCCCTGCCGGGGAAACAATCAAGGACCCAGTGGTGAGCCCAGGGCAGGGAGGACACACACTGCCTTTCAAATTCATCCTCACGCTGCTTTACACAACCCCTAAAACATTCAATTATGCGAGTCGACAGAAGCAGCAATACGTTACTTCTGAGAAGAGAGCCAAAATAATAATAATAATAATAATAATAATAATAATAATAATAATAATAATAATAATAATAATAATAATGATGATGATGATGATGATGATGATGGATTCTGCAGAATAAACTACATTAAATTCAACTAGCCAACTAAACAGAACCATGTTTGTTATGTACATCACATCTGAAAAGAGGAGGATTGCCAGAGCTGGAGGAATACGCTGCTCCATTCACCAGACAGAATGGAAAGTTTGGCAGGCATTCCGGTCAGCTGAAGTTCAAACTGGATTCAACAAGCTGAAGTCCAACTGGATCCTGCATACAAATCTGGGCAATGCTGATTGACTGATGCAACCGTGTTTCCTTGGGAATAAGACCCGGTCTTATATATTATTATTTTTTTGCCTCCAAAAGATGCACCAGGTCTTCATTTTCGGGGGATGTCTTACCCGCTTACTTTAGGACCGCCGCAGCCAGGCCTGCTACGCCCTGACATCTGTTGCGCCGCCGCCCAAGTTCTGCTGCGGCTGCATGCCACGGGGTGCATTGCGCCGCTGCCACCACTTGCGGCAGGCGGCCACATGGCTCATCGTGCTGCCGCCGCCGCTCACAATCAGCACAATGAGCCTCGCAAGCCCCCATGGGGAACCAGAGTATACACACAAGCCCACTTCACTAGTTTGCTGCAGCTGAACCCTAATCTAGTCTAACAGATTGCAGAGCTATGGAGAAGGAACGGAAGGCCATCCTTATACCTTTAGAGGAGTCAGGTTCAGTGGCTTCCAGAAGGATAACTGAAGCAGCAGCAGCAGCAGCAGGTTCACACCTGTGTTCAGCTGACAGACCCGAATTTTGGAGTGCTTCATTTGTTTGAACTGCTTCCATTTCGGTTGGCCAAAAGACCATGGTCTATGACCATCAATATTCATTTCATTGCAAGAATCTTCCATTGGGGTCTGCATCTTTTACCTCTTGTATGCTGTCTTTTTAGATTGCAAATCTAAGACACCAATTTTCTTGCATTTATTGGATCTATGAGTTGCTCTAGGGAGCTTTTTATGGGGAATAAGATATAAATCCACCTAATGTCCCATAATATGGTACAGAAATAAGATGGAACCTGAGCTTTTAGCTTGGTTGACACAAAATATTTACACATCTTGGGAGAAGAAAGAACTTTCCGACTGCATAGAACAGTCCCCACATTCTTTTCCATGGATAAAATTACATTTCGAACTGTGCTGATCTGTTTGCACAAGTCTTAAATCAAGGAAAAAAGCTTTTTCTTCCTCTCATTAATTTCCACTGACCACGATAACATCACAAAGTTATAGTTAATCAGATTTGCGCAATGCTACATCATCATCATCAAGGGCAAACAGAGCACGTTCCTTCTGGATTAATCAGGTCCAGGTTGCAAACATATAAAGAGAACACACACGCACAGATTCTCTTTCACCCTCACCTGCCGCTTTGGAGGTTTAAGTTCATCCCTTGGAACGATGTCAATGAGAAAGTCAAATTGATCAAACTTCGTGATGGCCATAGCAATATCATTTCTCTGTAACAAAAAAGGAAGCACAAGTAACATTTGCTTTCTGTAACTCTAGCTGCATGAACGCTGTTGACACTGGCCTTAATCAGCTGAACAGGAAAGGAAGAGAGAACAATAGGTGATGGAGATGATGACATAAAATCTTAACAACCTGAAGATACACTAAAACTCGTACAGGAAGACTATTTTGAAACTTCCCAGTTCCCTGATGTTTTTTTTTATTTACTGCTCTGCAAGATCAATCAATACAAATGCTTTGTAGTTACTCACTCCCAAAGTTATGAAACGCTGTCAGTTGTATTCAGTACAAGTAGTCCTCAACTTGCAACCGGTTGCTTAGCGACTGAAATAGTAGTAGTAGTAAAAAGTTGGAAGGGATCTTGGAAGTAATCTAGTCCAACCCCCTGCTCAGGCAGGAAACCCTATACCATTTCAGACAAATGGCTGTCCAGTCTCTTCTTAAAAACTTCCAGTGTTGGAGCATTCACAGATTCTGGAGGCGGGTTGTCCCACTGATTAATTGTTCTCACTGTCAGGAAGTTTCTCCTTAGTTCTAGGTTGCTTCTCTCTTTGGTTAGTCTCCATCCGTTGTTTCTTGTCCTGCCTTCAGGTGCTTTGGAGAATAGTTTGACTCCCTCTTCTTTGGGGCAGCCCCTGAGATATTGGAACACGGCTATCATGTCACCCCTCACCCTTCTCTTCATTAAACTAGACATACCCAATTCCAGCAGCCATTCCTTATATGTTTTAGCCTCCAGTCCCCTAATCATCTTTGTTGCTCTTCTCTGTACTCTTTCTAGAGTCTCAACATCTTTTTTACATCGTGGTGACCAAAACTGGATGCAGTATTCCAAGGGTGGCCTTACCAAAGTGTTATAAAGTGGTATTAACACTTCACGTGATCTTGATTCTATCCCTCTGTTAATGCAGCCTCCCCAAGAGGCAGACCTCCCCAAGAGGTACTTAAAGCACAATTCTGAGGGGCTGCCCTCCCCGATCATGTGACTGCATTTCGGGCACTTGAAAATGAGCCCACATTTACAGCTGCTTGCAGAGTTCCATGACTGCTTTTGACAATGTTTTTGCTGAAAACTGACATTTACCTGCAGTTTTCGGCAAAATCGGCCATTAGAGAAAAATCAGTTCGCTTAACAACCATTCTCTTAACAACTGGGTGGGTTCAAGTGGATTACCCTCTTTATGCTCATCGTAACTTACAACGGTGGTGGGCAGGGTCCATTAGAATTGTAAGCTGAGGGCTTCTTGTATCACATAATTTATTTGTTTGTTTGTAAAATTTATAGGCTGCCTACCGAGCACAGGCCCCTAGAGTCGGAAACGACTAGCACGCATGTGCGGGGGAACCCTTACCTTTTCACCTTACCTCAAAGTAACTCTGGGTAATTTAAAACTCATGTATCTTTTCTAGAGCATGCTGGACCACTGCACCTGATCTAGGACTGGAGGCGTGAAGGATCTCCTATGGCAAAGGGGAGATCAATCTGCTACGATCCACAGGAAACAACTGCAGGTTGCAGAGAGTTGGCTTTGCCCTTATCTAGTCAGAGCAACTATTTCAAAATTAAACAAGCTGACTCTACACAAGAGAAGGCATTTCTGCTCTTATGCTGCCGTCTTCTTCCTGCTGCCTCTGTGTTGTGGTTGTCAGATTGTGGATCTAGAGCAGAGACTGTTATCTTTTATCATCTGCATGACACTTATTAAGCAGTTAAAAATTTCTAAGGGCTTAGCAATAACGCCACTAATAATTCCAAAATGAATGAATGCTGTAAAGCACCCACTATGAAAAATTGCCATTTTTCCCATCTACTTTTAATTAAAGTTATGAATACTTCTTTTTTCCCCCCTGTATGAAACACGGAGCTCAAGAATCTGAGTTTTCATTTTTCCCTTTATACAAGGAATAGGCAATGTTAGGGGTGGCCAGCTAATATTTTGCAAGATGGCATGGACTACTTCAAGCACTGTAACTTTTTGCTCTCAACTGTAATTAATCCATCTTCTATCTAGCCGGTTAAAACAATTTCTGTGCATTTTTGATTTCAAGTGTGATCAACTTTGCTGTCAGTCTTCAGCAAACAGGGCTACTGTGCCACAAAAAGGGGGCGGGGGCTAAGATAGCCCACCTTTGTTTTATTCCAAGGTACCAACGCTTGTTGCAAAGTTGCAAAGACCTCTTGGAAAAGGCAAAAGATGGGAACAAGGGACATTTGAAACGCCCGCTGGCGATGCCCATGGTTACCACACAGGTATCAGCAACAAAGGGCTTTTCCCCCTACCCACTTCAGAGGGAAGGGAAAGCAAGGTCATCCTAGGTTTATGGCATGAAACAAACCGGTATTCCTTAAACTGGGCAACTTTTAAGATGTGTGAAGTTCAACTCCCAGAATTTAGCATACTGGGGAATTCTGGGAATTGAAATTCACACAGCTTAAAAGTTGCCAAGTTGAAAAACACTGCATTGGACCTCTGACACACCACCCATCCTGCAATATGTTTCACAATCTAGCTCAAGAGAAGCAAATTTGAGTATGCTAGTTAAGAGGAAAAAAAAGGGGGGATTGTCAGCTTGCTGGCTTGCAAGATTTGCTGAGCTAAAACAGTTCACAAGGGTGCTGGAACGGTGACATACTTGAATGTAGGCTTTTTCCTCTCTGCCTGTAATGGTTTGCTGACTTGCAAAGTGCTAGACGTTTTTGGGACAGAGGAGTAAATAGTAACTGGGCAGCTTCAGTGCTCAGCTATCAGTTAGATAAGCCAAAAGAAGCACAGACTAAGTGGTGAACATGTTTGGGAAGCCCAGGTGGTGAGGAGAAAAAAAACGGGAAGAGATATATTCAGGAAGTCAGCAAGTGAATCCGGATATAATGCAGCAAAATTAAAAGTGTATAAAAATCAGAAGGCAGCGTGCTGGATTGCTTCCAGAATTTTCCCCTCAACTTGTTCAGAAAAGGTCATGCTGATGGAACCCCCGTTGCCAGTCAGTCTGTTAGTCTATCTGCCTTTCCCAATCTGGTACCCTCCAGCTTTGCTGGGACTACACCTCACAAGATTCAAAACTAAGATGGGTGGCATAAAAAAAAATTAATAAATAAAAATATTAAAACTTTTGCAATCTCTAATAAACCTGTTTGCTAATAATTCACAGGAAATTTGATAAAACACACACAGCCAAAACCCCCTATACCCCCGCCCCCTCCTCCAGAAGCATCACTGCCACATCTCTTGCAACTTTCTGAGATGTGCTACAAAGAGAGAGAGGGAGGGAGAGGGGGGGAATAGAATACAAAAATGTCACCCATGCCTGTTCTACAGCAATTCAGTGTTTCAAATATGCCTTTAAATGAATACTGAAGACAATGCTCAAAAAGGACATAGCTGGTCACCACTGCTCCATCCTTCCCCGCCCCCCCCCCAATGGGATGCTGGATATTGTGACTGCAGAGACCTAGAAATAGAAACTGGAGGAAGAGTTAAGTTCCTGCTTGATGCTTTTTACTGTCAACTGGCTTTGCAGGGGAGATGCTATCTTCAAGCATTTGCATACCAAGACTGACTAGTAAACGTCTTGCTTCAATCTATTCTTGCTTTGATCTAGGCTCCCACCCCTGAAAGCAGGAGCAGGCAAAAAGTAAAGACGACAGCATAATTTCAGGATGATAAGCAGGCCTTTACCTGCAAAGTCCTGCGTTTGTTGTCTTCTGTGTGTATCCAGGCTCGTAGCGTCAACTCCGTGATGAATATCTGAGCAGCCTTGGCGAACAGAACAGGAGCTTCTGCACTGATCATCTACAGAAATGAAGGTGCATTTAACAGACTGACTGACTGTAGTAAAACAAGACAATTACTCCCCCCCACCAAAAAAACAAAGTTTTCTTTGGGATGAGTGAGAGCTATTACAACTTACTTATCTTGGAAAATAACGTATAAATAATAAACTTTTACCTTCCAACAAGATCAGAATGATGCATATGGAAGTTATCCCTTTGGTCCTCACAGCAACGCAAAAAGGTCAGACAGACAGAATTAAGAGGCTAGTTTGAGGCTCCTTGCTGATTGTTTGGGATTAATTGAAATTTTTACCTGAAATTCCCCAGGTTTTACCACCTGTCAAAAGTTGCCTTCCAGATATGTTAGGATTGAAACATGCCGTTTTCCAGCCAGAGAATTCAAGCTTTTAAATATCAAGGATAGAAATATGAAAGGGCTTCGCCTCTGGGGCCTCAGCTCAAGCCCAGGAAAATGACAGAGAAGACAAATGTCCATGTCTTGCCATTCAGGAACAAGCATACAGCAAAATAAGTAAGTACAAGGCAGAGGTTTGTCCTTGGCTCCTGGACATTTCATTACCAAACTGGATAATAACATCTTCAGCGGGGTTTGGGATGAAGTGTCTTCTTCATTTATATTAGGTCCTAGGTCAGAAGTCTGCCACCTTGACAAGTTTAAGACTTGTGGACTTCAGCTCCCAGAATTCCTCAGCCAGAATTCTGGGAGCTGAAGTCCACAAGTCCTAAAGTTGTCAAGGTTGCAGATCCATCCTAGGTGGTCGATTAGTCTCGTGACTTGTTACCTCGTTTGGTAATGAAACGTCCAGGAGCCAAGCAGCAAGCTCGGAGGACAAAGCTCTGCCTAAATCTACAATCCAAGCTAGAAATATTCTCTAGAGTTTCCGAATAAGAAGAAGCATGGCATGTTCCAAGCCTTGGGCAAAGACTAGCCCAGCTTCCTCTCTCACACAGGAAATGATTCTTTTAATTTTGATTGCATTGCTGGCCTCAGTGAACTTCCTGTTGTTCTCAGGCTACATCCCAAGTACAGTCCAAAGAACAAATAAATGCCGTCATATAAAAGCATCTTGATCCTGGAATTTTAATCACTGAAATATACTGGTACTTATGACATAATACCATCACTCGGCATTATAAAGCATGGCGAATTTTGTTTCTGAGATGCTTTTCAGAAGAAGCATTTTCTCTAGTGAGTAAAGTTCCTTCAAAGGTTGTATCAAGCATCTAAGAGTTTTTATGTATTCTCATTAAAAGGTCTGTTGCCCATTATTTTTAAGCGGTCATAAAACCTTCTAAACAAAATATTTTAAATGAAATAATGGACTAAACGTTGATCCTTTAAGTGAAAATAATCTCATCTGGTATTTTAAGAAACCTGTTTTCAGGAACCTCTTTGAAGAATTCTAGCTTTGCACTGCAGGGTAGACATTAAACATGTGCAGCCTTCGAAATCAACCCGGATTCAATTTGTAATTCCTTAGAAATGGAACAATATCTCACACACAGCTTACTTCCCAGACAGCCAAGTCTATCTACAAAACCTGGCCAGTTCTCAAAAGGAGTAGGAGGGCAAACAGTTCTCCAGCTTTAGCCTGTTGAGGAAGAGAAGCTGCAGCTTCTACTGAAAGCCTGAACAATGGTCCATGTAACCAGATTCAAGGTGTACATAAAAGAGGAGAAATTATCCCAATGAACCATAGGTCATCTGCAAAGAAAGTGAAGAGGGGCAGAGAGACCAAGGTCTTAAAAAAAAAGAAAGAAAGAAGAAAAAAAAACAACCCACTATCAAATGTGTCTGTCAGGTGAATCTGTTTTTTATCAACTGGAACAATTTGAAAAGCGCCCTGCTCCAACCAATGAGGATTTTCACCTTGGCAAGGGTGTCGGTTTCAGTGACCCCATTCTCATCCTGTGAGAACTCCAGTCAGCCTGGAGGAACCTAATCTTGATACTAAGAATGGGAGGGGGGGGGGGGAGAGGAGAGAGAAAGGGAGAGAAAGCAAGAGAAGAAAGGAAAACGGGACCAGGTTTGCTGCTACAGATGAAAA
>NC_139523.1:6367448-6414948 GCF_947247035.1 Vipera ursinii
TGAGGACAGAATCAGAAGGATCTTTGCCACTTTGAGCTCAGCTTAGGTTCGACTTTTCCTGTTCTTTTGGCAGGAGGAAAGATTGAAAGCAAGATTAAAAGCAAGAGGGGATTAAAAGCCGGTCTTCCCACCTTGTATTTGTAGCCACTCCTCTCCTTCACATCTAGCGGTGAAAATATACAAGAGTGCCACAAAAGGAAGGAAGAGCTTGGTTCTTATCAACTCCATTTTTAACAAGGACCGCTTCCGTAAAAATGAATATGTAGGGAAGGTCATATTAGCGTGTTGGGCATTTTAAAGAGACATAGAAAACTCAAGCTATGAGCTAGGCTTTAAAAAAACCCAACAACTATCTAGAGCCTTGATCCAGTCCTAGAAATTAAAAGGGCTGTTTTAATAATAATATCAGCTAGAGATATTTGCATTTCCTTGTTCTTGAAAGCAACAAGATTTTGTACTCAAGAGTGTGTACTTCCCAAAGCTTCCAATTCACTTGGAGAGAGAAAAAAGGCCATAAAGGCTACCGTCTGCTGGAAAAAGTGTGGCAGAACCACCTGAGTGGAGGACTCTGCTTGGGCTCTGAAATCTGAGATGGGTGAAGAAGGCAGCTCTTTGCTCCACTAGCAGAAACAAACAACAATTACAACAAATAACACCATCTTGTGGCAGCAACTCCCGTCAAGCTCCTATTATGCAAATTCTGGTTAGTGCAGCACACCGACATTTCCTCCAAGTAATCGAACCAAATCGGGTGGTTCCATGTTGTTGGGACATTTAAGCAGGGATTCTTCTGTTAAGAACAGTCTCTCCCAAACAGAGAACTCCTCAGATATATGGGCCAGCTTCTCAGCAACAGCTATGGTGGCAGTGGGAGTGGAAGCCCACTTGTCTGGTGAATGCTTGAGCTAAAAATATTGACTTGAAAGAAGAACTACAAGATTCCCCCCCCCCCAAAGATTAGATGTCCGCGACCTTCAGGATGCTCCTTCCATTTCTATGAAGTGACTGCAAGGTGAGAGGAAGCAAGGAAACTGCTACATGGTCTCAGCCAAGAAAACTCTTTATCATGCAGGGGTCTCCAAGGGAAGACAAGTCAGTCTGCAAGAGAACCCTAAAACAGGACATAGTAGAAAATGACTGGTCTACGAAATGCAAGGTGTCCCCTTGTTCTCAAAGCGGCAGCGTCCTGAGAGCACTCGCCAAGAACGCCTGTCTCACTCAGATCAGGTATTCATCCAAGTACACCTCTCTTAGATGGATTACACACAGCTCAACCATGAACACCAAGGTCACCGCAAAAGAAAGGAAACCTGAACTTCTGTACTTTTGCTGATCACTTGGCACAGCTACAGCAGAAGACAGGATTATAAACACACACACACAGAGAGAGACACACACACACAATCTAAATCCAAGACATAATTTCAGCACTAGTCACAAGCAAAATAGCTGCAGATAGGAGTCCCTCCCCCCCCCGTGTTTTTTTTAGGTAAATATATATTTTTTTCCATAGTCCTAAGCAGAAAAGTTACGGCTCGGTATTCAAGATTGTACTTAATCAAGTGTAGTGCATTGTTTCGTACATAAAAATGCCCCAAATTTTAAAAGCTGCCCTTCCCCAAAAACTTGTAGAGTAAAACTCTTTGAAATCTCACATAGCTGAAATCTCACAAGCTTCCATGTGGTAAACCTCTGGGAACCAAGTGATCAGAGTAATTAATTCTACTTTAGATGTTCTCTACTGGGCTCCAAGCGTCACATGAAAATGCAAAAGCTTTTTTGTTAGCATGCTAGTTTTGTGCCCGGTTCTGAGATGTAATATTTCAATTTTTTTTTAAACCTAGCAGCTTTTTCCTGGAAGGAGGAGGAGGGGGGGAAACGATGTTTAATTAAATTGGACTACAGTTAATGATGTGGAGATGCAATTCTCTTAGAAAGTCTTTTTAAGAGTCTCCCCGTTGAAAAGTTCCAGTTGCTTATTTTTAGCCTCATGCAAGCTTTTTAAATAAAGCTTGACAAAATCAGTAGTGCTTCGCGGAGGAGGATTTAATAGATATTATTTAGTTCTCTTCCTTGCAATTAGATGCTAGCCTGGCTTTTCTTGTCTTTTTCTCCTCTGAAGAGTTCAATATTGAAGCCGTGGGACAGAAACCACAGAACTCTGCAGAAAGTCCCATCCTACATAAATCTGTCAGCAGCACAGAGGATAATGACCCAATCAACTTGGAATAAGAGATAGTAGTCCTTGATTTACAACAACTGGAAGCAGAATCCCAGTTGTTGAATGGAGCGGTCATTAACGAGATGTCCACAGGACTGCTTCATTCAATGACTGCAATCTCAGCTCTCCTCGTTGTGGTTGTTAAGCAACCACACAGGTCATTAGGTGAATGGAGCAGGACGCTTGGCAACGTGGTATAAGTGTAAATAGGTTGCCAAGCAGCCAAATCATAATCATGACACTGCAGGTAGGGGGATTTTAATGGTGGTTGAAAATAATTTACGGATCGTAAAACATCCTTTCTGAGCCAACATATGGTTCCAGCCCTCATAACCATCTAATGGTTGCTAAATGACTGGTTGTAAGTGTGGGATTACCAGTATAAAACATCTCTAATAAAAAAACCCACAAGGACTTACCTCGTTCCCAATCCAGTTTTCAACAGAAGTCTTCAGAAAGGCCCCATATTTAGCTGTCTTTCCCTACCATTATCCTTTAACATCTAACACTCAAAGCCACACTGCCTCTGGACATAAGAATTCCACTTAGTTGTTCCAGTTAACAGCTAATCCACATATATTCTCCAGGACAGTCTGTTCCAATCTGGGACTCTAAATATGTGTTGGGCAGCAACTTTACAACTTTATAAAGAACATATAAAATCTGTGTGAATATTAACGTATACAATACCAGATAAAATTTTTTTTGAAGAAATGTATGGCTAAGTGAAGTTTAATAAAAAAAATCTCAGGATGAAATGGGATTAGAGTTTTCAAAATGTATTCCATTCTACAATAATTAATTTCTAGTATTATTGGGCTTTGTAACATTGTAATAAGGAACCAATTTGCTTATTGCATTTCCAGTATTGCACAGAAAAGGAGTTGCTTATTTCAACAATCCTGACTGGAATAATGCGCCAGCAGTAAACATTTTACACTAATCCTAAACTTAATATTTGAGGTAAATATTTTTTTTTGCATTGAAATTCTCATGGTTCCATCTTTATGACTATACATGTAGCCTTCAGTTAACAACTCATTCAGTGACCATTCAAACTTATGACGGTGCCAGTCCTCAAAGTTCCAGCAGTCACAGTGCCCCTGGGATCACATGATCATATTTCCGACTGTTACAATGTCCCATGGTCATGTGATTACGATGTGGGATCTTCCCTGTTTGCTTCTCACAATTGATTTCAATGGGGAAATCGGCAAGAAGTCAGAAGTCCTGATCACATAAGGGTCTTCTCATGCGATTCAGTTAATAACAGTAACTGGAGACTGCTGGAACTGCCATTGCTAGATTTCTATTATTCTGCCTTATTTTCATAATTGTTTTGTTGCTGTGCTCTTTATTTGGCAGCATGGAAATCAATTAAGTGTGGAAGTGCAGTGAATAGCAAAGGCTTGAAAGACCTTAATTTTCTCCTGTTAATAATATCTTATAAGCTGAATAATCTTTTAGGTTTTGGTACCTTCCTCTTCATAAAAAAATAGGCATTCAGTAACAAAGCAAGAATGGAAAAATCTGGACATAGTCTTTTCCTAGATTTCTCTCGATCATTAGTAAATTTAAATATTCAGTATTATACAGTATGTTGAACACTTATTTTTCTGTGTGCATCAACTTAAATATATTTATGCAACCCCTCCAGGAGTGCCCCTTCCACAGAAGTGATGCAACTATAAGGAAATACAATCCATTCTGAAATCCATGTTAGGCAGCTGGCATGATAGCATAATCTGAAATTCAGAGCCACTTGGCTGCCTTGTTCTGTTGAATCCTGCAAGTTCTTGAATTTAATCCTTGGCCTTTTATTACCCCATACATAATTCATTACTTGTGCAAGTGGTTTAATGCCTTGCTCTCATTAGAAACCAGAATAATTTGGAATAGAAAATTTAGTCTTGGTAAAATATTCACCTTAAATTCTGCAATTCTGCCTAACCAAGGCAAAAGTCTTTTCTTCTATGTGGAAATATCTGTTATTTGCTCCCAGTTTAGTAAACCCTTGTTCTTAAATACTTTTTTAAAAAAAACACAGATGTGTTTTTTTAAAAAAAATATTTAAGAACAATTGTTTACTAATCTGTAAACAAATATTTTCTTATATTAAAATCTGTTAGTCAATATATAAATTGTTTTTCATCCTTTGTCAACTTCCGTATCAACATGTTTTTTTCTTTGATTCGTTAGCCAAATTATATTATTGTATATCAACATTGTTTAGAAAACCTCAGTTTAAGAAAGTGCTAGTACAACATCATCAGCAAACAATTTCAATTTATACTCTTGTGAAGCTCTTTTGATTCCTGTAAGAGCCAGACTAAAAAAAAAATTATATTCCTTAGGAAAGGGGGAACTTAGCTTCCGGAAGAGTGTATTGGGGGGAACAGTTCTGTCTGAGAAGATAGCATTTCCAGTGCTGCCTTCTTAGGTTTAGAGGGCATTTTTCAATCTCAATGGCCCTATTATCCTTGTTGTATAGAGAGCCAGTTTGGTAGTGGTTAAGGCACCAGGCTAGAAACCCAGAGACCATGAGTTCGTCCCGCCTCAGCCATGAAAGCCAACTGGGTGACCTTAGGCCAGTCACTCTCTCTCAGCTCAACTCATCGTTGTGGGGAAAATGGAAAGTAAAGTGTGTGTTCACTGCCTTGAGTTATTTGTAAAAATAGTAAAGGTGGAAGTAAAATGAGTAGAGCCTTGGTGGAGCAGTGGGCTAATGCCTCCTTAAGTAACACCAGCTGCCTGCAATTAGTGCAGGTTCGCATCCCACCAGGCTCAAGGTTGACTCAGCCTTCCATCCTTCCGAGGTAGGTAAAATGAGGACCCAGATTGTTGGGGGCAATAAGCTGACTTTGTAATAATGCCGCTTGGGGGTGTGTGAAAGCCCTAATAAGCAGGCGTATACATAGAATGAAGGCTACTGCTAAGCTTGTAAGCTGCCCTGAGTCTTCGGAGAAGGGCGGGATATAAATGGATTTTTTTAAAAAAATAAGTAAATTATTTAAATCCTATGATGCTTCGTTCCACCTAGTTAAGGATTACAAACACGAGAGTTTTAATAGTATATAGCTGAAGTAGTTCCTAAATGATGCAATAACAATAATGAGCAGGTTTTCAAGACCAAATGGCCCCACAATCAACAGTAGTGCAAACCATTCAATGGGGTATGCGTAACCACAGAAAGCCATACATAAAAATGGATGCTTGCCAACTGCTGAAATAGTACACTGCTCAACACACAACTATATGACTTCTTCTGACTTGAAGAAAAGAGCAAAGAATTTTTTGATATTTCTAAGCATGTGGGTGATACTGTATTTTAATGCCACTATTTCAGAGAAGAATTAAACGAAAAACGGCAGTTGAAGATGCTAGAGTCCTTGGAAGACCTTTACAGTCTCCAAATACCTCTGATTAAAATATAACTACTAGTCCTTCTTAGGAGTAACTAGAGAATATATTTCATATAGAAAGATGTAGTGGGTAAACATTTTTCCCATTGCCAAATCAGAAAAGGGTGATTTTCTCACTCTAGTTGCTCTAGTAACTAGCAACCCATGGAGGAGATTGTTAAGGTTTGAAATTTTACAGTCATTAACATTGTAAAAAGTCTGAACCTTCTCTCCTTCAAAAGCACAACAGGAGAAATCACTAAATGCTTATGGACATAGCTAGTAAGAGGTCTATAAACAATTTCTCTGTGGGATAGTATGGGAAAAAAAATCTTACCACTGTTAGGTTTCGAATCTCATCCATGACCCGAGGCCAGAAAGACTGAAGACACTGCTGTGCATCACTGTTGCCTCCTGCAAAACCCCCATCCGTGGACATTATGGTAACTGGAAAGAAACCAAGTAATATATTAAATGTAAGCAGGTGTAGATAAGGTTTGTGAGTGTATATGTTAAAAGATATACAGTACATGGTGAATTGTAAAGTAAAATAAAGATGTTCCATAAAGATTCCGAAGTAAGAACCTGGACAGGATCTTCCTCAAATCCCTCTCAACAACATAGATTTTATTCTAAACCTTGGAACAAAGCAATTGTTTGGGACAAGGATTTTGTAAGGTCTGATTCTGTTCCTATTCCCTATTCTACTTGGTACACTTTAAGGCTTATTTTCTCTAAGTGATCAATCCAGGAAATAACTTTTCTCTCAGAAATTATTTTTTTTTATGTTTTATAGATATACTTCCTGATGTTCCTTTTTCTTGCAGAAGGCCATGAAGATCCTTCTCCACCAAGGATTTCTCTTTACCATAACCTATCAAGGAACTTCCTCCTCCACTGATTTAATTCAGATACTTTTATTAGTTTAAGACAAGGATAGACTTATTTCATATGAGGATGTTATCCTCAGCTAAGTATAGAAGGACTCCTTCAGATAATCTGTTTGCCTAACTTCTAAGTTCACCTGTACTGACTTGTGTGCGTGCATGTATGTGTACGTTACATCATCGTGCATTTTGAATATTACTGTTTGAAGCATTAATTCTGACTGCAAATTAATTTCTTTCTATAATGCTCTGGGCAACTCATTATGACATCTGTTTCCAAGATTGTATAGCTCCTCCACAGAACAATATCCTGGGAAATCCTGGGAAAAGGTTTGGTTTCTTGAATGAGCATCCAAAGATGCTGCCTTCAATCTCCCAGGCAATTTCTTGGGAGTCAGATCTAAAGTTCTGCACAGCCCTGCTATGGAAACACAAGGAAATAGAAGTAAGGATCCTAAATCTCAGTATTTTGCTTTGGTGTGCAGTCTTTATCTTATTACCAATAAACTGAAGTTATCTTTCAAGTATTAATTTCTGAACAATGTAAAAGAAAACATAAAAAAATTAATTAAAGACTGTGGTTGACCCAAAAGTATTCACTCATAAGAGGCTACCCTCTCTGTCTACCCACGACTGTTCTCTTTTCCCTGCTTTTTTTTTCCTTTCAGCTTTTCGTGATATGAATAATTTATTTTTATTTATGTGTTCAATTTATACCCTACATTCCTACTCATAGCAGCAGGTATTCCATTCTACATTTCTCAATATTTGGTGCAGCTTAAAGTGAATGATCCAATGCAGAGATATATTGTGGCTAGTGAACCTCAGAGGATATAATATATATCCAGGTTTAGATGATACTTGTAACTTCTCTGTAAGGGTCTGGGCTTGACGTTTTCCATTCAGGAGCCCCATGAAATGGAAATTCATTCTAAATCCACCAAGTGAATTCCTTTGAGAGCAATTATAGACATTCTTATCATGGATTCGGGCGGGGGGGAGGGGAGAGTTAGAGCTTTATAGCATTCGTTTTTCTTTAGGAACCACATTAGCCGCAATTAGGAAAGAGGGATCCCCAAATAAAAGTCAGCTTTTATTATGGGAAAAGCTTCCACCAAATGGAGCAGCTTCAGAAGCAAACATACATACATACAAAGAGCTCCAAGTACACATTGTGTGAACTGTTGGAAGCAGTTCGATTGTAGCAGCATACAAATCTAATAAATAAAAAGGATATGGACTGATGTTAATCCAGGAAGCATGCTGAAAGCTGTAGCATACATAGCTAACCTTTCAGGAGAAAGGGTCATCAGTTAACACGGTTGATGTTACCTAGTTTGGTAATGAAACATCTGCAAGAAAAACCACCAAGCTCAGAGACCACCAAGGACAGCAAAAGTCATACTATTTTGGAGTGGTTTTATTTAATCCTCTCCATAACAACACAACGAACGCTCTATCTGGCTGGATTCACAAAATACACTGCAACCCAAACATGCTTAACAAAACACTATGGTTTGTTTATTGTGCAGTGGCGTATGAAATGTTATTTGTTGCATTTATTGCTTTCTTTTGTTCAGGAACTCACTGCAAAATATATGGTGGTCGCTCTTCCCTGTTTCCCCCATAACAACCACCCTGTGAAATAGAGTAGGTCAGGGGTAGGCAACCTTGGCTCTTTTATGACTCGCGGACTTCAACTCCCAGAATTCCTGAGCCAACCATGCTGAGGGGAGAGGTTTCCAAGCTGAGCCATGCTGGCTCAGGAATTCTGGGAGTTGAAGTCCACGAGTCATAGAAGAGCCAAGGTTGCCTAACCCTGGGGTAGGTGAATGAGTGTGAATGGCCCTAAATTGCCTAATTGCCTAAGAACTGGACACCTAAAGCAGTAAACCACAATATTTATTTATTAAAGTGGTATAGCTGTCCATGTCACCACTAGTGATTCAGCGAGCAAATAACAAATGGATAAAAACCAAGGATACATAAACAGATATAAAAAAATGAGACATAGCATACATCATACAATCACTTAAGGTGACTGGCTCATTCATACCACATGCTAAAATAATGGTGGTGCTTCCCCCAAGAACCAAAAACTAGCAAACCATATTTTACCATAATCATTGCTAAGTAAATTTAATCTGGTAAAGATTGTAACTTTCCCATGTTACTGTAGCTCCAAATTTAACCATGAAAGGATACATATTAGCATACAAGGTGAGTAGAACCTAAGAGTTTGTTCACTCAAGAAACATGTCAGCTCATCATCTATCACTGATCTAGATTTTTAAAAGAAACATGACAATTTGTTGTTGTTGTTGTTAGCTGCGAAGTCGTGTCCGACCCATCGCGACCCCATGGACAATGTTCCTCCAGGCCTTCCTGTCCTCTACCATCTTCTGGAGTCCATTTAAGCTCACGCCTACTGCTTCAGTGACTCCATCCAGCCACCTCATTCTCTCTCGTCCCCTTCTTCTCTTGCCCTCAATCTTTCCCAGCATGAGGCTCTTCTCCAGTGAGTCCTTCCTCCTCATTAGGTGGCCAAAGTATTTGAGTTTTAGCTTCAGGACATGACAATTTACTTTCCCATAAATGCAGAATACTGACCTTGCTTTGTAACCATACAGAAAATATTGTTGAAGGACTACTTTGTCCTCATGAATGATATTCTAGTTTGGATGAACGGGGGGGGGGAGTAAGCTTTCTACCTCAATGAAGGAATATTTGTGAGCAACATTTCCTTGAGAGTGAGCTCTTCCAACGTACCACAACTGAAGAGTCCAAAGGCACAGCTGAAAGTGCAATGAAAAAAATCTGAAATACATCACCTTTGCGACCTAGTGTCATGGGTATTTTCCTTTGAAGATAGAGTAGAATGGAACAGAGCTGGAAGGGACCTTGGAGGTCTTCTAGTCCAGCCCCCTGCTCAGGCAGGAGAACCTATACCATCTCAGACAAGTGACTGTCCGGCCTCTTCTTAAAAACCTCCAGTGATGGAGCGCCCACGATTTCTGGAAGCAGGCTGTTCCACTGGTTAATTGTCCTCGCTGTTTTGCTTCTCATTCAAGAAGCTTCATCGGTTCTGGCAAGATAGTGGGGGCGATGGAAGATAGATCCTGTCGTCCCCCTACCACCATACTGCCACAATTCATGAAGCTTCTTAGATGAGAAGTGAAACCTCTTCAAGGAAAAACAAAGAAAGTCCAGTTGCCTTTCGAGAAAGCACCTGTGAGACGATCATGATGACCTGGATGACTGAGAATCTCCACAGACGTGTAAACAGGTAACAAACACCCTTTCTCTAACATGCTAGGATGCCGGTTAGGGTTGCTATACGGTTTACGATTAGAGCAACGGAAGAGTTTTTAATAACAACTTGACTTTCTGTGGGAACTAGGCCCCCATATGGAGGATAGGCTAGAAAAGGAGAAGAAAACATCAAATTATTTAAAAAGAACATTTACAAGAACTCAGAATTCTTAAGAGCAAAACTGAAAGTCTGCTTCTATACAGAAACAAGTCTGGATCAAAGTGATGATTTGCTTTTAAAATAAGACAAAAACAAGGTTCAACCAATGAAATTTAAATCTGTTCTCTTCAAAAATAACACCAAAGGTACTTTTAGAAACGACTGTGTTAACCATATCATTCAAAGTTTGCATAAAAAGAGTGAGAGAAATGCAAGATTGCTTTATTTAAAAGTTTGAATGCCTACAACCTTTTTATGTAATGGGAAATGGCTTAAGGCCAAAAACAATTCTAACATAAGTGGATATGATTCCCACTGGCTTATGATCCATTGTGTGTGGCGGATTTTATTTTGGCCTTCTCTCCCTCCACCTCCTGCCATACACCCACCCACAATATAAGACTATTGTTTGGAACAAAATTGTCCAGAACCAATTACTGCATGAATTTTGAGTCATGCGGTGTAAAACACCAAGTTCTTTTTTTAAAATTAAAAAAAAATACTTCTAAATCATCCTATGGGAGAATTAATAGCAGTTAGGTTGCTTATATCCATTAATGAACAATAATTATCCTCATACATAACTTTAAAAAAAATATCTACAATTAGTGTCCAGGTTAAAGAAGTTTTGATGAATGTTCCTTTAATATGCAGAGCATCATGGCTTGCAGAAACAGGAATGCTATTGAGGACTTGTAGAGAATAAGTACACAAAATGTAATCAAGTCTTTCAAATGTACATTTAGTTGACAATTGTAATACACGAAGCAAAGAAAGATAATGTATATCTACATTTTTTACACTGTAGAAAGCATGAGAAATAAGCAAACTCACAACAGAAAAAGTATCTGCAGTTTTTAAAAAAACGGCCAGTGTTAAGTCCATAGTGACAGCCACCTCAACACTCTAGCTCAGAGGTCCCCAACCTTTGGGGCACCAGGGACCAGATTATGTGGACAGAGGTTTTTCTACGGACTGGAGAAGGCCTGGTTTCGTGTGCTGCCTGCATCCCGCAGATAGGGCTTTGCTTGTTTGTGCGGACCGGTTGCTGGCATGCCACGGACCGCTACTGGTCCACGGACCGGAGGTTGGGGACCCCTGCTCTAGCTGCTAAAGTTAGTTAGGTCCAGATGCAAGGAAAAGACTTTGTAAATCGTCATAAGAGAGGACAGGTTGGGTTTTTTGGTTAATTGAAAGCCTTTTAAAATTTCTCCCAACCTTCATTCTGCAGTAATGTGCTACAGTTTCATAGCAATTGCACATGGATTCATCAGCATAAGCTAAATTGGAAGTGATTCTAATGAAGCCAGAGGAAATCCACTAATTTAAAGATTCTTCTTCTGCACTCCGCCGTTAAATTCACTGAGGGATTTACATGTTTTCATTAGAGCCTATTTGCAGTATTAACCTTCAGAATGCTTGAGAGCATCAGACTGAAATGAGCACCAATTTATTTCCTATGTCAAGATGTCCCACATGGATTTAATAACACGAACCTACCCATCAAATCTGCTTTGACCTGGCAGGAGTTGGTTACATAACTAAACTTCCTGTATTAGCTATTAACATAGAATTTTCTCCTCCCAAGCAGCAAAGCAATTGCCTTAAAAGACAAAATTAGGCTACAATTACTCACTAACAGTAATTTTGCCCTTTGTCAAACCTATTTTGCACCTTAATTTAGTTAATTCAAATTCTACGCTTACACAGAAAGCAAAAAAAATAAAATAAAATAAAACTGTATTACTTAGACCAGCAGCCCCCAACCTTTTTGGCATCAGGGACCGAGTCCTTGAAGAGAGGTTTTTCAGCGGACCGGAGGGGACGTGGTGTCACATGCTGTCTGCATTTCGTGGATGGGGCTTTGCTTGTTTGCACAGCCCAGCTTATGGCATGGCATGGACCAGTTCCAACCCATGGACCTGGGGTTGGGGACCCCCTGACTCAGACCTCCACAACCATCAATTCAGAAAGACTCCACATCTCAATTGTCACTGCTTTTCCACAGGATACATATCACATCACTGAAACTTATGAAACGACGTTAAATATGAGAGTGCTCCTTTTTCCAGTGTACGGGGTACGATGTGCAGGGTACTTCTCCCAAACACTTATATGATTTGTATAGGTGTGGTAGGGAAAGGATTTTAAAATAGCAGCCTATGATCACCAAGTATTCTCAAGTAAGAAACAAGGTTTGAGAAAGAGTTTGTTTCTGGTTCACTACTATTTACTGCTAATGACCTTAGTCATTAGCCTTTTATCCAAGGAGTAGTGCAGCTAAAGGCTACACTTATTTGCAGGCATGCCTTAAAGTAAGTTCTTAAGCCACTGGAATAAGAAAAAAATATACACACACAGTACAAGCAGCAGTTGACTTACGACAACAACTGAGTCCAAATTTCCATTGCTAAGCAAGACAGTTATTAAGTGAGTTTTGCTCCATTTTACAACCTGTCTTGCCACAGTTGTGAAGTATTTTTTTTTAATCCCATTTATATCCCGCCCTTCTCCGAAGACTCAGGGCGGCTTACAAGCTTAGCAGTAGCCTTCATTCTATGTATATGCCTGCTTATTAGGGCTTTCATACACCCCCCCAAGCGGCATTATTACAAAGTCAGCTTAATTGCCCCCAACAATCTGGGTCCTCCTTTTACCTACCTCGGAAGGATGGAAGGCTGAGTCAACCTTGAGCCTGGTGGGACTCGAACCTGCACTAATTGCAGGCAGCTGGTGTTACTTAAGGAGGCATTAGCCCACTGCTCCACCAAGGCTCACTGCAGTTGTTAAGCTAGTAACACGACTGTTAAATGAATGTGGCTTCTCAATTGACTTTGCTTGCCAGAAGGTCGCAAAAGCTGGTCACATGACACCGGGACACAGCAACTGTCATTAATACATGTTGGCTGCAAAACATCCAACTTTTTGTAGCGTGACCATGGAGATGCTGTAACAATCATTAAATGTGAAATGTGGTCGTGAGTCAATATTTTTCAGAGCAGTTGTAAGTTTGTACAGTCACTAAACCAATTTGATAAGGTCCAGGACTATCTGTATAGCCTTTTGAGCCCTTAAGAGTTTTGAAAGTCTCACTCATGCTCTGATTTTTCACTGATGTGGAATTATATCATATTTTCCTTTAATTTAAATACTTTATTGTGAAGTATTGTAATATTTTTTTTCTTTAGAATATAATTGAAATACCATTTACAGAAGAACAATATTGAAATATAATATTGTAACTAAGAAAACCAGTAGGATAACTGGAGAGAAAGTAATATAATTCACCCAAATTCATATAGTATTGCCATAACTATCTTCAGGGACAAATCTTGCCTAAAATGCTCAGGTGACAGCTCTACAGGATCAGACAGTATTTGTAATCATTCAAAAAATCTTCCATTTTGCCTCTGACACACATCAAAGTTTAACCAGCAATACCAGATTTAAAATGTCCCCCTTCTTCCAAATTTTTATTTCATAATGGCTGCATCTGCCTGAATGGCTTAAATATCTTCAAATGAATACTACAGTATTTAAAGAACTGCAGATATAAAGGGCAACACTTAAGATATCTAACTGAACTTGAATATCTTGTACCGTGATATGAAACTTGGAGCATTTGTTGGGCCTTATTTACAAACTATTGCTAAAATGTGACTCATAAATGGAATAAATTAAAGATTGTACAAATAAATAAGATGCAGAATGTAGATGTAATAATTGATACGTAACAAGATGATTTTGAATGTAAGAAGAGTGTCAGATAGACTGGCATGACATAGTATAAAGAAAATCTTTAACTTATTTTCCAGGCTGAAATCCACTGTTCTATAGTTGTTCTGTATTGTGGAGCTTCTAAGTTAAAACCACCTGGAATCTTTTCTCAAAACGGAAGTTAGGCTACTGCCTACAATACCTTCTTTCAGAAAACAATTGACGTTCCTGTTCACTCTCAGGCGTTCATGGAATAACTATATTTAACTGACAGACTACATTTATGTTTGCCTCTTATTCAGTTTTTCTATTTTTAAAAAAGTAAACATTTTTTGTCATTTTTAAACCCTCTGTTGGTTTATTGGGATGACTTTAATATTCCCCAAATTATCTTGTAAATTGTTTTTCCGAGTATAGAAATAAAGTAAAAATAAAGTATCTTCCCAAAAAAGTATTGAAACAGAAGGCTGTATATTTTCAGCAAAAGTTATTTCAAAAATATGTTATTTTTATGTCTGCTTTTCTAAGATCAGCTTCTGTTATTAATTCTCCAATCGATAAGAGGGGAAATAAAGGAGGGATGAGGAATAATTCAAAATAATGTCTAAATCCTAAGGATTCGTTTTCTTCAAGGTTTATTCCATTCCATCAAATCTAATGTTAACTTCCCTTTTTTAACTGATCTATTCATCAAGAAATAGAAATAAGACATTAATTGCTGTTAATCAATTACATGGCATGTGATCCTATAAAAAGGATGTCAACATTGATGTTAAAGAAACTAATATCAATGAAAATGCTGTACATCAGAACCATAAATACAATCCGTATCTACTTTCTTTTCTTTACAAAAAAACTGAGAAAGGGACAAGAATTCCTTCCCAGAGTCTAAGGAAATATATTTATATGCTTCTAACTCTCAGTCATACCCCTGTGCACTTTAACAAAAGTTTATATCTACACTATGGCACAAGACCGGCTATTGACATAAACATACAGCTAGTCCTTGTTTGCTACCCACAATTAGGATCGGCAGCTCTATTAACTGAAACCATAACTATGCTTACCTCACCTTTCCGTTGTTTTACAGACCTACAATGGATGTAAAAATACAAAGACTGGTCATTATTTTTTCATTACCATCATTAATTGTGAATAGTCTATGAAGCAGTCACTAAATGAGGACTACCTGTGATTGAAAGACCATCCACAACCTTATCTGTCACCTTACTAATATAATCAGATGCTTTCCTCCACAAAACTTTGTTTCTGGGCAACAAGAAGATTAAATTATCTCAGTTCTCATGGTTGCACAGAGAAGTTGGAGAACCTGCTTGGGAAGAATCTGTGTTAGGAACAAGAGCCAGAATAAACTCTGATAGGCACAACCTATTAATGAAGCACATCAAGAACGTGGGTACCTATGAGAACATCTGCTAATTGACTTTGTTCTCAGCACACCTATTTTTAATCTCAGAACCTTTACTAGTTTGTTGAGTAGCTGTAAGAATACCCACTGCTGATTTAAGTTATCCCTGTCAAGGTCTACCCATATATGTTTCTGGTAAGTACCTTCCAGCATTTGACAATTCTTGTCAACAAGAATTATCATTTATCCCCAGTTTTCAGATCAGTATCAGAATTATTAAATAATATTGAATAAATACATCTGTGGCTCATGAGAAAGTCTTTTTGGCCAGCTTGTTCTCACTAAGTGTTCACAATCTATGTATTTTAACTAAGGCAGAATACGCATAATGGATTTGTATCACACAAAATTAAACAAAATATTAAAATCAGAGCACTACATAACACTTTCCCACTATTAAGGTTTTTACAGGGTACAAGGAAACAATAAAGCTATGCACCAGATAGGACCAGCAAGCAACCATGTTCCAGAAGAAAAGTGGTCAGTTGCAGGCTAAAGAAGAAATGACCTTTCCTTCATGGCCCACCTCAGTCACCAGCCATTTGGAGAATGCCTCACTTACTGGTTTTAAAAAGTAATGTATTAAGAGAGGAGTAAAACATATTGGCATTGCTATTTCCATCAATTATTGTGCTTGCCTTTAAACCAAGCAGTTCAAGGGCATATTTAAAAATGGTACTTTAAAAGTTAAACATTTACTTTGACTGGTTTTGTTAAAGGCGTCACTATGTTACATTAGATTTTTCCTACTTTACAAGTTTTCCTTGGTGAGCAAGTTAGGAAGCCAGTTGTATACATTTTGTAAAACCATCCTTGTTCTCTATCAAGAACCACATAATCCAATATCATCACTTATTGTTATTCTTTATTGGCCAAGTGTGATTGGATACACAAGGAATTGTCTCCGGTGCATAAGCTCTCATTGTATAAACAAACAGCAAAGTGATAAGGCCATAGATCACAAATCATAGTGACTTTTAAGTTGTATTCAAAAAGTAGATTGCTTTATGAGAAGCTACAAATCAGTACATGAAAATTTTGAACCAACAAAAACAGCACTTTTTACCCAATATCCCATTTAAACGCAAACAATTGTGGATTCCTCAGAACTTTTAAGAAATAGAAAATAATTCATTTTCTCTGCTTAAAGTTTGGGTTTCTGCAACTGTGGCATTGGACATGCTCCAAGCACCACCCTCAACAAATGTGGATTTTCTCAGCTTTTAAGAACTTGTTAATCATTATTTGCATTCTTTTATCTAATAAGCCATAGTCCCTAAAGCAGGAATCCCCAACCCCCAGTCCATGGACCAGTACTGGGCCGCAGCATGCCAGCAACTGGTCCACACAAACAGGCAAAAAGCTTCATTCGTGGGATGCAGGCAACACACAAAACCATATATTCTCCGGTCCATGGAAAAACCTTTCTCCACTGAACTGGTCCCTGGTGCCCAAAAGGTTGGGGACCTCTGCCCTAAAGGTAGTGGAAAGTATGTATTTTATTTTATTAGTATAGTTTAAAAACCAAGATTTGTTTCAATAAGGGTCAACTAAGCTACTATAGAAAAGTTTATACGTCTTACGGCATAAACTGTGGCATTTGAACAACTATACCTGGATTCACACAATATGCTAAACTATGGCTTAACAGAACATACAGTTCCATACATATCACATGTGTGTGGGACAAATATTAATAATTTGACTCCTAATACCTAAATTTGCAAATATTTTTGGTTAAAATCTTGCTCAAATAAGAGGATAAGGAAAAAAAGCAATGGTAGATTTGTATATTCTGATCCTTATGTTACATATTATATAGTATGCAATAGTTTGCTTTCATTTCCAGATCATAAATATGAGCTAGACATCTCGATTGTTCATTTATTTCTAAAACAATTGTCTCATAATAAGGCAGAAAAGTATTTAAGCTGGAGGGAAAGCATCTGAGATTCTGAAGAACAGTCACTGGCTTTACACAGTGCGCTAAACCATGGCTTTACTTATGTTTATTAAACCAAATTACTAGCAGCTGATTTACATAGCACTAACCCATAAACCACAATTTACTAACAAAAGTGGTAGTTTAGATTATGTATCAAGATTCCAAAAAAAAAGAGGTTAACATAATTGTGTCAAGCCGGTATCATGGTTGTGTTCACCAATTATATTAAATCATAACCATGGTTAACAAACCACAGCATTTAAGTTAGCTACTGAGTTGGAAAAGGGAACCAAATGAAAACAATTCAACAGGCACAACTGTACTACATGAAAACAAACCAAAATGTACATACAAGGCCTACGCAAATGTGTCAACATGCAAGCAAGATCTTAATCAGAATGCTGAACAGATAAAATGAAAGCAAAAATCATGGGAATGTTTGTTTGAAAAAGTGGAAGACATAGCTTAGGGCCTCTGTAGTGATCAAAAATTGGTTTTGGGGTGAGGGACAAAAAATAATAATAATTCAGCAAAGTTGTATGGCAAGCCAGCTTGTTTGCCATTAGTAATAACACCCATAATAAAATATCTAAAAGTTGCTAATGAAACCAAACTATCTGACAGAAATGAACACAGATGCCTAGAAATGGCATAGGAGAAAATAGAGTAAGCAATTTTTGAAAACTGGAACAAAGGGATGGAAGCAACCAGGTCTTATAAACTCTGGGGAGGTTCACATATTGCACAAGGGCTTATCACATTTTTTTGACTTATCACATTTTATGCAGCCAAGTACTATGGTTGCTATGGTTGATCATACATTAGTATACATCAAGTATTTTGTCTGTACATGCAAGTTGTTCTACTTTCTAATAAATCTGATAGTTTACCTGTTTACATGAGGGAAAGCATACTTTATGGGTCACAATGGGATTGTACGAATCCTATCAAAGCTGAAACTACCACTTGCAAAATAAAGAGAAAAGGAAAAATAAGCTTCGAGATGTAATCGAATGGCACGAAAAGTAAAATCCAAAAGGAAACTCAACCATGTAATACCTAGTGAAATAATGACTTTGTACAGTTCCCATTAATCCAAAGAGGCACATGGAAAGCTTCAGCTGCCTGTGCGCTACACATTTTTACATTATGAAAAATAATGGATAACTTCTTGTTTTCCAAAAAACTTCAATGGCCAATGGGAGACCTTGACATACTCTTAGAGCTCTCACAGTAGTTTATTGAAAGATGCTATTAGAAGTGCAGCATTTTTGTAAGACTGCTTCCAACAATAGTGTTATTTCCTGAAAAGGAAAAGGAAAAAAGAGGAAGTGAACAGCAGTCTGACACAAAGCAGAACAGATGAAGGAAAGAAGATGAACCTGCTTCCTGCTCCCTTCAGCAAGTCAGGTGAGGAGCGCCAAGGCCATTTTTGAACGACTATGAGGCGTAGATTCCTGATTATTAACAGAAACCTTTATTAGGCAGTCAGCATTTGGTGAAGTTTATTCCCAGGAGGCATTCCTAAATTGTGATGGTGCTTAATAAGTACAGCAAGGATTTTGCAATATTAAACCACTTTTAAAGAAAAAGAACAGATAACCTATTCTGAACTTTCAAGATGTTGCTCAAGGCCAGTAAATGAACGTTATGGATGAGAGAAAGGAATAAATGTGTCATTTTTCTGGATTTCTGAAGAGTTGAAATACCCTACCCTCTTGAAACCTTTGAGAATAAGGACAATAGTGGGGCACAGAAGACATAAGGGTAGTTCAAAGCTCTTCATTAAAATGGCTTTAGTTTCAGATGCTCATATTATTCATAGTGACTTTCTCAGGTACTAGTAACCCACTGTTTCTTCCTTCCAACTCTGATTCCTTTCACTAGCTCCAAACAGCATAAACAAACTTCGTCCTTCAACAGTTAAAAACCCAGAGAAGCTGTGCTTCAAGGTCACTCTTGCTTGCACAGACAGGCCTTGCTTCAGCAACTTTTACTGCAACACTATTCCACTGAGATGAAAGGGAAGGGGAAAAATGTAAAGAACTCAGGTGTAACTCTTTACTTAAGGAAAACAGGTAAGTCCTTTGATATAAAAGCATTCCAGAGTACACTTATGCACTTTAATCCATTAAAGGATGAGATATCTCAATATCAGGATCATTCCAGTGACCTTCATCGTTATTATTTTTTAAAAAAAGAAAAAACCCAAAGTAGTCTTATACTTATAAAAAGCCACAGCAAGTTAGGAGAAGAGAGGCAAATCTTCTTCAGGTATCCCCCACAAACTTTTCTTCAGTTGTTTGTCAGGTTTCCCTTTTACTTAAGAGTAGATCTAGAAAGCAACTATAAGGGAACAAGTGAGCTCTTTCCTTCCTACCTTCCAAACCCGACATAATGTAGTTACTACAAAGGTCCAAAGATCATACTGGGAAATCAGCTTTATGATAACATAGGACTCATGCTGCTTAAAACATTTTTAAGAAAGAGCCCTTCCCATCCTGCAGCCCATCAATCAAGCTACATAACATCGAGATGTGGGTGGAGACAAGGAGGAAAAAGGAATGACAGATGAAACAGATGTCAACATACAAGAGGTGGCATTTAAATTCAGATGTGCAAATACATCGGTCCAAATTCTCTGTATTGAAATGGCACATCCTTATTTGACCCCCTCAACCCTTTCCCAAGCTCGTTGCCAATGCTCTCTTTCCTAAAATCAAAAGGGAAGCCGAAGAACTCTCTGCTTACATTTGCTTGCACCTCTGTCCAAATTTCTCTTAGTTTTCACAGCTATTAAAATTTGGGGGGGAGGGGCGGAAAAAGGAAGGAGAGAGAGAGAGAGAGGAGAGAGAGGAGAGAGAGGAGAAAGAGAGAGGAGAGAGAGGAGAAAGAGAGAGAGAGAGAGAGAGAGAGGAGAGAGAGGAGAGAGAGGAGAGAGGAGAAAGAGAGAGAGAGGAGAGAGAGGAGAAAGAGAGAGAGAGAGAGAGAGGAGAGGAGAAAGAGAGAGAGAGAGAGAGAAGAGAGAAGAGAGAAGAGAGAGAGAGAGAGAGAGAGAGAGAGGAGAGAGAGAAGAGAGAGAGAGAGAGAGAGAGGAGAGGAGAAAGAGAGAGAGAGAGAGAGAAGAGAGAAGAGAGAAGAGAGAAGAGAGAGAGAGAGAGAGAGAGAGAGAGAGAGAGAGAGAGGACTTAAGCCAAGGACAGACGGCAAGGTAAGATAGGTGCTCCCTTTAAGATTGCCAAGGGGCCATTTTCTAAAACAGTTTCAACTTATCTGCACTTTGGGATTTCGTAACTACTCCGAGAACTGCTAGGTTAGGAAAGCAAAACAAAAGCAATGCAACCCCCCCCCCCAAAAAAAAAACTTACCGGAGACGGCGTTAATTTTACAGGCAGCTAATTATGCCTCCTCTGACAGTGCTAATTTAGCCATTTCTAGTCCTTCTCCAACACACAAAAAGAGAGACGCGGAGGAAGAGGAAACAAAAGGCAGCAGGAGAGGCAGGCCAAGCTCTCCGGAGCCTCCACCGGGGCACCCAACTCAGGCAGCTGCCCTCCCCAACTCTTCGCCATTTTCCTTTGTCTTTCAGCTGACCCCTGCGCCTGGGTGCAAAACTCCCAGGGACTCCAAGGAGACGCGGTGCAGCCTCCTTCCACTTTAACGGCGAGAGACCTTCAGTCTAGCCTGCTGTTCCGACACCCAACCTCCCCTCGGCCGGCCGCTCATTGGCTAAGCGCCTTGCTTCGCCCAGGAGACCCGCGCCCGGATTGGCTGCTGCCCTCGTCGCTCACCCACCCCCCCCTTCGTACACTTCCTGTTTTAAAGTTACCTTGAGAGGAACGAAACAGCGGTCAGACGCCGAGACTTCCCCAAGCCGGGAGCGACGGATGGAAAAGGCGGGTCTTCCTTCAAGCCGAGGCGCGCTCCGGGGTTACAAAGGGAGCCAACCGAGGCGGGAGGGAAGGTGGAGGCCGGCTGCCCGGCGCAGGCGGCGGTGGAAAGGGGAAAAAAAAAAGCCGATGAAATCATAAGAGCCTCTTTTCCAGGGGTCTTCAAAACCCGGCCCCCTTTGATGACTCGTGGACTTCAACTCCCAGAATTCCTCAGCCAGCATAGCTGGCTGAGGAATTCTGGGAGTTGAAGTCCACGAGTCATCAAAGGGGGCCGGGTTTGAAGACCTCTCTGCAAGTCTTTTCAAATGGAGGGGCCTCCTTTGACGTTTCTGATCCTGGCAGTTTGGGGGATTTTTTTTATATATATATTTTGATTTTTGGGGTGGTTTTTTTTTGAAGCGGGGAAGGGAAGGGGGGGGTCAGCAAGCATTGCCGTTGGATCCAGGGGACTGTCGGTGGGAAAAAAAGGCGGCTCGGCTTTTCTAAGCCTCGAGAAAAAGGCTGCTTTAATGCAGCGTTTCCCAACCTTAGGAACTTGAAGATGCGTGGACTTCAACTCCCAGAATTCCCCAGCCAGCTATGCTGGCTGGGGAATTCTGGGAGTTGAAGGCCACGCATCTTCAAGTTCCTAAGGTTGGGAAACGCTGCTTTAATGGGTCAGCAAGGGAAGGGGAAGCCGGAGGTTTCATTTTTTTACAGCCTGGTTTTGCCGTCGCGAATAATGGGGGGGGGGGGGGTGTTTGCGTGCAAAGGGTCTTCTCTGGGGGAGCGCCAGCCCTGTGGAACCGGCTCCCCCCTGAGCTTCGGATGGCCCCGGATCTCCGGTCCTTTCACCCCGGCCTCAAAACACTCCTTCTTTTCCACCTGGACTGACATTATGTTTACAATTTTTAATTTATTTTTAATTTTTAAAGTTTATTGCACAGAGGACTTTAATTTTAATCTTATCTTAATTTCTGTACTTATTATTATATGTTATTGTTAGCCACCCTGAGTCCTTCGGGAGATAGGGCAGGATATAAGTCCCATAGATAGATAGATAGATAGATAGATAGATAGATAGATAGATAGATAGATAGATAGATAGATAGATAGATAGATGATAGATAGATAGATGATAGATAGATAGATGATAGATAGATAGATGATAGATAGATAGATGATAGATAGATAGATAGATAGATAGATAGATAGATAGATAGATAGATAGATAGATAGATAGATAGATAGATAGATAGATAGATAGATAGATAGATGATAGATAGATAGATAGATAGATAGATGGTCTTCAAACTTGGCCCTTTTATGACTTGTGGACTTCAACGTCCAGAATTCCTCAGCCAGCATGCCTGGCTGAGGAATTCTGGCAGTTGAAGTCCACAAGTCATAAAAGGGCCATGTTTGAAGACCCCTGAAATAAATAAATGCTCAGTTTTCCCCCCCCCAGCCCCCCACCGCGCCCTTTAAAGCGGTCTTTAGGCGCTCCCGGGATTCCCCCTCCAGCTTCTCATCCTGGCTCGCCGCTCGACACCCCAGCCCGTTCCTTTTTTTTTTTTCCGACCACATCTGGGGTGGCTTAAAAACTTGCAAGCCGGGCAGATGGGTTGCCGTTGGCCGGGCAGTGTTAAAACAAGGGATGGGGCTGGCCGTTGGGACGAAAGAAGAGGGAAGGGGAGGGAGGGAGGGGGGCAGGACCGGTAGAGAGAAAAGAGAAAGGACAGAGGGGAGGCAGGATGAAAAAGGTCAGGCCGTGAGAAGGGCTGGCAAAATCCCCAGCGGTGGCTTTAAAGAGCTTTCCTCTCAAAGCTCTTCCCAAAAACACTTGGGGGGGTCCCTGAAAATTGGCCAGCTTTGACTTGTGGACTGCGACTCCCAGAATTCCCCAGCCAGCCATGCTGGCTGGGGAATTCTGGGAGTCGAAGTCCACAAATCTTAAAGCTGGCCAATTTTCAGGGACCCCCCCTGCTCTTGAGGGATTGACACGTAGGTTTTTCTTTTACAAACCCCCCCCCCCCCCAAAATGTAAAAATGAGTTAAATGTATTGCCAAATGCAGAATTCCTTGCTTGGGTGCTAACCTCAAAATTTGCAAAGTATTCAACCCACTCAGAACAAAAACATAAAACATGCATACGTTTCATACACACACACACACAACCCCCCACCCTGACATTATAGGTCACGGGTAGGTAACCTTGGGTCTTTTATGACTCGTGAGCTTCAACTCCCAGAATTCCTGAGCCAGCTGTGGTGGCTCAGGAATTCTGGGAGTTGAAGTCCACGAGTCATAAAAGAGCCAAGGTTGCCTACCCCTGTTATAGGTGTTTTAGGTAGGAATCGCCGAGGACTCTAATTTAAAACCAAGATTGAGGGGAAAAGAACACATCAGAAAAGTCAGGTGATTCTTTGTTTTAAACTTTGTTTTAAAATCTGGGGGGTTTTTTGAAAAAAAATATCCTTACTATTATATCAGTTGGTATAATGTAGAGACTGCACTGGTACAGTCTCTAGTCTACATCAACTTTTCTAACTTTGCAGCTTCAGGAATCCAGTTCAGCAAGAGGTCAGGGAGGCCGTTCTAAATCTAAATAAATCACCATCTATTGGATTCCTCTCAAAAATAAGGTTCGAGTGAAGAAATATTATGCAACTCCTCAAACTCTTTTGTAGTTTAGAAGTCAGCTAAATCATAACGAAACCTAAATATAAGATTGAAAAGGCATGTGTAATGTTCATAAAAAGGGCAGCAAACAATGTCATTGCAAAGTATGGGAAAAGTGCCAATAACTAAGAAGGAAGAGGCAGTCCAAGACACACACCTTCCTTCATTTCAATAGCAAAAGGTTACCAGGAAATAGTCTCTCCCTAGTACAAACCCAGTCAAGATTAAAATAAGTTCACAAAAGTGGGAAGGGTGTGTGAACAGTTGGGGGGTGGGGGTGGGAACCTAATTCTTTCAGCATTTCTCAAACTTGGCAACTTCAGATGTGTGGACTTCAGTTCCCAGAATTCCCCAGCCAGCTCTGGTGGTTATTAGGGAAATCCACACATGTAAAAGTTGCCAGGTTTGAAAAAAACACTGATTTCCCGGAGGGTTTACATCTAGTCCAAGTAACACTTCAAAATAAGTAGCTGAAGAGACTCTCTTGTCATGTTATCAGTGACTTGTGTATAAATAGTTTTCTAAAACTCAAAAATCATTTCATGTCGGGAGAAAGGTAATTTTTTTACCCCACCTTTGATCAAAAGTTTATTGTGGAAATGACACAATACAATGACACAATACAAACATAACTAAGGGTGTTACAGACTTGGAAGAGGTCTGGAAAAATTGAAGACTTTCTCCAGCACTCCATGGTGACTTCAACTTGATTTGGCTCAGTGTGTGCATGTGTGTTTAATAATTCATTTAAACATAAGTGACACAATACCAGCTACTGTAAAGAAGGTTGGGGTGTGTTATAAAGCCCTGACAGTGGCCATGAGCTACTTCTATCATCTAGCACCAAAAGACAAGTCACTTACCCATGGCTCATGCCAAACTGACCTATGCAGATTGTACAAGTATGTTCCTTGTCTTCCTGATCTTAACAGCATCCCCACTTTTCCAGCCAAACTGATCTGCCTGTTATCTAGTCCCACTGTCCTGGTCCTTCTTTGCTTGTGCCAGAATCAGCACTTAGGTGTAACCTTTGCTGGTGCTTAATCAAGTCCTGACAATATATGTTTTCTCTTGAAATTGCTCAGGCTTTTAAAATGAGCTTTGCACCTCCTACTTTTAAAGTCCCGAGAGATATTATGTGAACAATAGTTTTGTATTTTGTGTAAAGAGCACTTTGAGTTCTCCAATAGCAGAGAGAAAAGAAAAAAAAAAGTTGAAATGAGTTTGACATACAGCGGTCAAACATTTGGAAAGTAGTGATATTTCAATAAACAGTCCAATTCAGCACTAATTTTCAGTGAACAATGGAATAAGTGAAGATATACTGAACAATTGCCTACATGTCTATTTTTAAGTTATTTTTAAAATCTTACAAAAATTACTGATATAAAACTATTAACAGAAAAATCCTTTTGAAAAAGTGTATTACTGTAGCCTATTTAGATTACCATGGTGCTGACTTTTTTTTTTAATCCCACTTATATCCCACCCTTCTCCGAAGACTCAGGGCGGCTTACAATCTAAAGCACAAATCAATGTGCTTAGCAACTTCTCTACATAATTGTAATGTTTAGATGTATTTCAGGCTCATAACACTTTGCAAGTTTGTATGCTGATAATGGTCACAGGAAAACAGAATGAACTTTGAAAGTGGTACAACCAGGCTATGACATGGTTTTTAAGTTTCTCAACTTTGGAAGCTTTAAGGTAGATGGAGTTCAGCTCCCAGAATTCCCCAGATAGCAGTGATGTGCTAGCTGGAGAATTCTAGGAGTTGAAGTCCACCTATTTTAAAATTGCCATGAGTCAGAAACCCTGCTTTAAAATTATGGGCAAAACTGTTTTTATTGCTCTGGACCACAGTATTAAAAATAAAGCTCTCCATGTACACAAAGGATGCCTACTAGACACACATACATGCCTCTAAAAGGTGCCGCAGTGTCTGAGGACACTATTAATTACACAAACACCCACAGTCTTTTCTCCATCGATAAACTGTTGTGCTTTGATGCAAAACAAAAGACAGATATCAAGTAAGCAATCTGGCCTACAGCTAAGGTGTAACCCTAAAGAAGAAGAATGGAGAGCTGGAAGAGATTAGGAGAAGTGCTTATGGAAAGAGAGGTAGGAATGGAATGAAGGAAAAAAAACTAAAGGGAAGGAATCCACCTGAAGATGACACATGAACATGAAAGTAGAAAAGGGTTGGGGGAAAAAAGCCTTTTGAATTAGAATACAACTCAACGTATGTTTAATTGGAAATAAGTCTCATATAGCTTTAATTGTAATCAGTATACAGCTGTGCTAAGAAAAGGCAAAGGGGGAGTTATGTGTCACCACTATTATATGAGCTGACCTCACTGCCAGGCAGAGTTGATATTTATTATCTGATAAATAGCCCATTTTTTAGTTGTTTTTGCTTAGATTATTTTAGTCTTCGCTGTATGAGTCAATGTTATTAACTGTTTTATGTTTTCCCTAGTTCTGTATGCTGCCCAGAGACCACTGGAGTTGGGCAGACAATACATTTAAATATAATAAAAAATTAAATATCAGCTCTCATGAGATGCATCTACGTAACTGCCATCTCTACCCCTCCACTCTTCTCTCCCTCACTTCACCAAATGAAATGAAATCCCACATGTGTCAAGGCATTCTATGCATCTGATGAAGGATGGGAGGCTATCACTATTCAAGACAAATAGATCCAGAAGAATTTTGGAACACCTTGAAAGTTCCCAACAAACTGAACTATGTTCATTATCAATTTTGAGCATTATTTTCTTCAGCAAAGAACAGAAACTCTTAGTTATGAAATTCTTGAACTAATGACTAAAGTAAGGGAGAGGAAAAGATAAGACAAATATAAGAGCCCATTTCTGGGTCTATTTGATAGCTCCCTGGTCAGGAAAGATATTGTTCTTCTCTGCCTCTACTTACTGGTAGATGTGGATTATACATTCAATCAGCGAGGGCTGGTTTTGAGGAGGGGAAAAATTGGGCAAGACGTAGGGGGTCCTATTGTTTCCATTACATTTCTTTCGTATTAATCCAATATATTCCTTCCTGAGATATAGGGAAGCAAGTGATCTGTGAGAACGTGTTCAACTGTAACTCCCTTTCTGTACAGTATGCTAAAACCAGAAATCAGAACTCTGCCCAATTCTGTTTTAGGATAGTCTTGGTCTTGGTAGATACATACCGGTACATTGTATATTTAGAAGTGTTTAAAAGCTAGAATCAAGCTAAAATGCAACATCTGCAAAGTTAGCTGACACACACTTAAGGTCATATATGAAGCAAATTCAAATTTGTTTCTGAATCCAATTCAAATTGCTCATTTTTCTGTTAAAGACTTTTTAGATTCACATCTCACCTTTATTTTGTATAACTCAAGGCAGCTAATTACTACCTGTATCTTATTTTCCCCACAACAATACTGGGAAGTAGGTTGGCCTCAGTGAGCATGACTGGCTCAAAACGTTTTAAAAACTGACTTTCCTGGCTAAAGGACAACTAAAACCCATGTTCTCATGGTTTCTAGATCAGTACTGTAATAACTACACTAAACTGTCTTTCTCCCTTATGACTTGGCTCTTCCTATGATCTATGTATTCAATGGAAATCCATTAAGAAAAGTTGTAATTATTTCTTATAAGAGACAGCATCTTTTCTTCATTGTATGCTACTTAAAATGGACATGCAACAAATCCAAAAATAGAAAGCAGAAATTACTATATAATGAAATAGATTAGCTATCAGAACATAACTTTGAATTGTATTATAGAATTTGCAATGATATAAAATATAGTAGTTTTATCAATTTTAAAAATAATATGATAAATAGAACATATTTGTTGTAATGATAGAGCTAAAAAAATTTCTTAATGGGCTAAGGGGACTCTTTAAGATACATATTGATTTTATACTTAACTTTTAGACCTTTAAAGGAAAGGAAAGTTAGCTATTAGAATTGACTTATATTACAGAATTTGGAAGGAGACAGCAAAAGATATTTTTTCAATAATTGCTGAACTATTAAGATGTTAAATAGAATAAATTTGTATAACATAAGAATGCACTGAAATGAACAATATATGTATTTTAGACAGGATAACTACTACATAATGAAATGGGGGAAATGTGGGCTACCTGAAAATTAAGTTTTCTTTTATATATTATAGGCTAGTTCGGAATATCTTATCCCAATTAGGTCAAACTTAAAAACAGGACATGGATATGTATATGTGAAAATATATTGAAAATTGTTCTGATTGTGTTACAATTAGAAATGTATTAATTGGATTAATTTGACTATGCTATCATAACTAAGGGAATTGGAGAGGAAATTCTTCTTGATGTAACTTGACCTATCTACAAATGACTCTGTTATTTACTACTGTTTACTTTTAACTACCCAACCACCGTATTGCTTTATAAATACCTGGATGTAAAACTAAAAAAAATCAATAAAACTTGTATTAAAAAATAATAAAAAGTAATCGGAATGTAACCACAGAAACTGGAGGTTTAATTTTTTTTTCTTTTTTGCATTCTTTCTACCCTTCTTCTAATCCCAACTACAGCCATAGGAAGTAAAAGAAACAAGAGGCATCAAGAGCCGGAGGTCTGTACGAGTTCTGTTCAAAACCCCTAGTTCTTCCTGAAAGTCGTGCAATGCCACGAGGTGAAAATGCCACGAGATTAAAAAAAACCACACTTTTGCATACTTAAGAGCATACAGGTACAGTTTGTGCGAAAAGCTTACCATGATTAAACGAATCATGGTTTACTGAATTAACCATGTCACTAGGGCTCATGCAATACCCATACAAGCCTAAATTAACGGCACGAAACTCTGCCTTTCTTAACTGTTTAGAACCCAAGAGAAATTCAGGTTCTTGCCACTTAAGCCCCGCCTCCAACGGAACCCTGCCGGCCTCTCTGCTCTCCTCTATGGAAAGTTACCCTCGGCCAACAAGCCACGCCCTTTCCGATGAGCGCCTCGAGGCTTGGGATAAAGGGGCGGGAAAAAAAGGCTCTTTCCGTTGCGCGCTGTTTTCTCCACGGTCCGCCCGCAATCGTTACCCAATGGCCTAGCGACAGTGCCGTCCATTCGTCTACCCCGCCGGCGGCCAATCAGCAACGACAGCGGGGGGGGCCTTCCAACCAATCAGAAGGACGGGAAGGGTGAATGGCGGCGACGGGAGAAGGGGGAAGGGAAAGAGAAGTCCAACAGCCACTCCATCATGGGGCTGCCTTCGCCCTTCTTTTAACTCACCGTCCAGTTCCGAGTCCGTGGCTCCCGTCGCGCTTCGGCTGCAGCGGAGAGAGCCAGTGGTTTAGCCGCAGCTCGGGCGCTTCCCACCGAAACGAGCGGGAGGGGGCGGGGATGTGAGGGAAACGGAGCGAGCGCGAAGTGGCGGTGAAACAAGATGGCGGCGGGGCCGAGAACTGAGGACAACGGCAAGCCCCGCCCCCTTCCTCCTGTTCGCGACTTTCAGCAAATGCGCAGACGCGACGTTCCAACTTCGTTCGCCTCTCCCTCCATTCTCTCGGAAGCGTAGGTTACCGCGAGAGTTCACAAAAGGGCGAATTTTTTTTTTCCCTTGCCGCTGCAAAGAGGAGGCAGTTCCCCGCGGAATTGTGGGAAGTGTAGTTTGGGCTGACTTGGACCCGCAGATACAGTGTACAGTAGTAGTTGAATGGTTGCCGACTACGGTGTGTTGCTGCTGGGTTTACCCGCCCGGTGCAAAGGTCCTATAAGAGGCTCCCCCGAAAGCCTGGGCTGGGAACGAGCAGCTGCAACACCCCTGATCTCCTTCGCTTGCCGTTTGCCTTGGGAAGTGGGAGAGACACTTTAATTAAGGAGCAAACCAGAAAACACGTTGTTGTTGTTAGTTGCGAAGTCGTGTCCGACCCATCGCGACCCTATGGACAAGGTTCCTCCAGGCCTTCCTGTCCTCTACCATCTTCTGGAGTCCATTTAAGCTCACGCCTCCTGCTTCAGTGACTCCATCCAGCCACCTCATTCTCTGTCGTCCCCTTCTTCTCTTGCCCTCCACCTTTCCCAGCCTTAGGCTCTTCTCCAGCGAGTCCTTCCTTCTCCTTAGGTGGCCAAAGTATTTGAGTTTTAGAATCTGGCCTTCTAAAGAGCCGTCAGGGTTGATCTCTAGGACTGGAAAGGTCATAGCCGAGAGTTCTGACAAAACGTGATCCACTGGAGAAGGAAATGGCAAACCACTCCAGTATCTTTGCCATGAAAACCCTATGGACAGCACCAAAAGGCAAAACGATATGACACTGGAAGATGAGCCGCTCAGGTCGGAAGGCGTCCAATATGCTACTGGGGAAGAACAGAGGACTAGTACTAGTAGCGCCAGAAAGAATGAAGCGACTGGGCCAAAGCCGAAAGGATGCTCAGCTGTGGATGTGTCTGGTGGTGAAAGGAAAGTCCGATGCTGTAAAGATTTTTTCTCCATAGGAACCTGGAATGTAAGATCCATGAATCAAGGAAAGCTGGACGTGGCCAAACAAGAGATGACAAGACTAAACATTGACATCTTAGGTATCAGAAAACACGTTACCATACAGTAACTCCAGGAGTGGAATTGGGTAGTCCTCGACTTGGGATCGAAATTGGAACCAGAATCTCCATTGCTAAGGATGGAGGTTGTTAGTGAATCATGCCCATTTTATAACTTTTTTTTTGCCATGGTTTAGTGCAGAGGTACGGAAACCTCGGCTCTTTTATGACTCATGGACTTCAACTCCCAGAATTCCTGAGTCAGCTATGCTGACTCAGGAATTCTGGGAGTTGAAGTCCATGAGCCATAAAAGAGCCAAGGTTGCCTACCCCTGGTTTAGTGAATCACTGTAGCTGTTAACCTAATAGGCTAGGGCTGGGGAAACTTGGCTCTTTTATGACTTGTGGACTTCAACTCCCAGAATTCCTGAGCCAGCATGGTTGACTCAGGAATTCTGGGAGTTGAAGTCCACAAGTCACAAAAGAGCCAAGGTTCCCCACCCCTGGAAGAGGAGGTCATTAAGCGAATCCAGCTTTCTCCATCGTCTTTCTTGTTGGAAGCCAATTGGGAAGGTCGCAGATAGTGTTCACATGACCCCAGCACACTGCAATCGTTGCAAATCCATGCTGGTTGCCATGCATCCGAATTTTGTTCACATGACCATGGAATTGCTACAAAGCTGTACGTTTCAGAACCAGTTGTAAGTCACTTTTTTCAGTGCGGTTGTAACTTTGAATGGTCCGTAAATAAATGGCTGTAATTTGAAGATTACCTGTATTAGCATTAGATTGACAGCCAAAGGACAAAGGAAAACAGCGGGTCTGTTTCATTGAATTCTTGGGATAGGAGACCAACTTAAGGTTTAATTGCTACATTGTGTACTCTGCATGCCTTTTGTCCCCTACACACAGAGGGACTTTGATTAAGCTGAGGCCATTATCGCTGCCCCAAATCCAGACAGCCACTAGATGGAGAGTTAGAACTCTTTGTATTGTATCTTTGGCTTGCAAGTGTTTGCAACCCAGGTCTTATAATTTCAAGGAAAGGAAGCACCATCCAGCAAGCTAGACAACAAAAATGTCCTGCTGAGAGTTGTGTATTTCAAATTCTACTAACACATGGTGTTACCTACTTTGGGTAATGAAACATCTGCACGAAAACAACCAAGCTTAGAGAGCACCAAGGACCCCTCATTTCAATCCTGACCTACAAATATTCTCCTTTATTGAAACTCCACTCAGCTCAGAACAGCCTGGCTGAGAAACGTTCAGAAGAAGCAGAGAATGACAAGAAACTGAGAATGGTCACACCAAGAATCTGGAGGGCAGGACCTCAAGTTTCCTTGAGATGATGTCAAGCTTTTATTGCCCAAACTGCAAAGGTATGATAATTGCAGCACTTGTCCTGGGCTTCCATAGCCAAGGTTGCAAAATTCTATAGTTCCCTATCATTTGGATGACTACAGGTTCCTCATCCTAATCTATATAAAAGCTTCCTTCTATGTTTATACATGCTTAGTGTCCCACTCATTAAGAAGGGCATTCTACAGCTTCTCAGACTATGGGGTGGATCTTCACCCAAATCTGAAATATGCTGCATAACGTGCATAAATTATATTATTAAGGATAAAGACTAAGGCTAGCTCTCCCTAGCTAAAGCAGGACAAGAAGCAGTGAATGGAAGCTGATCAAGGAGACAACCAACTTAGAACTAAGGAGAAATTTTCTGACAGAAAAATTAATCAATGGAATGGCATGCCTCCAGAAAGTATGAGGAGTTTTTAAGAACGGACTGAGCAACCATTTGTCTGAAATGATATAGGGTAGGGGTAGGCAACCTCGGCTCTTTTATGACTCATGGACTTCAACTCCCAGAATTCCTGAGTCAGCTATGCTATGCTGACTCAGGAATTCTGGGAGTTGAAGTCCATGAGTCATAAAAGAGCCGAGGTAGGGTTTCCTGCTTGACCAGGGGCTTGAGTTAAAAGATCTCCAAGGTCTCTTCCAACTGTTGTTCCTACTTGGGCCAGCAGAGAGGGCCTACTGTGGATCCCATTGGTCAAAGAACTACCAATTCAGAAGAAGAGTCTTCACAGTCACAGAATAATACATCCTTTGGAACATCCTGTCCTCCGATCTGCCTCCACTCTCCTATCCCTCCATAATACCCTAAAGATCTGAATCTGCAAATTGGCATGGGGACCCAATTGGGGAATTCAACTCTGGAGGTGGTGATAGATTGACAGCAGACTCCACCTCCCCCCTCCCCCTGCTAGCCACATGCCCATCTTTTTTTACTAGTCATAATTGATGTATTTCCTTTGTTTTCTTTTTCCTTGTTTGTTTTCTTTTTCTATTTTACTTTCATTTTGTTTAATTTTCCCTTTAATTTCTTTATTTGTTGCGAGTTTCCCAGAGTAGCCGTGGCGAGATAGGTGGCAGATAAATTTGGTGATATTAATAATAAATCGTATTGAAGAAACTACAGTGGTTATGTTTACACAATATGTTAACCCAAATGTATTGACTGCATTGACCAACCCATGTTTACTGTTGCCTACCTGGCCAACAAAGAAATGCTGGAGCTATCGTAGAGTCTTGCCAGAACACTCCTGCTACCAAAATACAGGGAGTGCGAGGCACTTCCTGGAGAAAGGGTAGCACATGTAATACCTTTGTACTGAGCTGTGGTGGTGCAGTGATTAGAATGCAGCATTGCAAGCTAATTCTGCCAATTGTCAGCAGTTCGACTCTGGCTGGCTCAAGGTTGACTCAGCTTTCCATCATTCCAAGGTGACTAAAATGAGGACCCAGATTGTTGGGGACAATAGGCTGACTCTGTAAACTGCTTAGAGAGGGCTGTAAAGCACTGGGAAGCGGTATGTAAGAAGAGGTGCTATTGTCATTGTTATTTGCTGCACAAACAGCATTGGGAACCATTGTTCAATTCAAGATGTTGATCATCATCTTTAAAGCCCTCATGTCACGGGACAGGATACCTGGAAAACTGTCTCATACCGATTACATTGACCTGTCCCACCTGGTCAAGCAGGAGGCCATGTTGAGCATCTCATTGGTCAAGGTGTTTTGAGTGGCAGGATCTCCGAGGAGGGCTTCTCTGCTTTGGAACATCTTACCCCCCAAAAGTGAGGTGATCCCCTACTCTTCTGGTTTCCCAGAAAAATATAAAGACCTGGCTCTGCCGAATTATCATGAGGGTTTAAGAGCGTAATGTGGCTCTAGGGATGGTTGGTGGCTTCTATATATATTCTATATAAGTTCTAACAAGGCAACACCTTGGCTCTTTTCCCACAACATGCTTAAACTGGGTCAGTGAGGGATCAAATGTGAACACACTAAAAGGGGTTAACTGATCCAACTGACTAAATTTGGCAAGATTCAATTCAACCTAGTACAAACCCAGTCAAGATTAAAATAAGTTCACTCAGCTCGCCGTCCATGTCCTGGGAACACCTAAACTCAGTTGACCCTGTGATGATAGCCGCCCTGCCAAGAAAAAGAACTGATCAACATTTGGAAAAGCTGCAGTATTGACCCAGAACCCCTTCAGTCCTCCCCGAGGATCCCTGGTTGCAAGACAGCTGCCAGCTTTGTGCTTTCAGACTCGAGTTTCTGCCAGCACTTACAAAACAGCACAGACTCCAAATGAAGAGAAACTTTAGCGATGGCAACTTGTGACTCAGCTACTGGAAATCCAAAGATAAACAAAGTGGACTCAGAAAGAGATTCTGCCCTAGCTTCCCAAGAATGGCAACTTTTGGCCTTGCGTCTCTGGAAATTCTGCCAGCTGCTTCCAGGATCCTCTAGAAAGATTGATCCATTCCATATTAACTGTAATCATGCCCTCCAGGGAATCCATTGGGCGAACCCATGGGGATACCCAGTCACCTTGCCATCTATTCACCCTCAAGATTGATGAAGTGCTAACGTTCTTTGAGTAAATACAGAAACGGACTTTCTCCTGGGTTCGTGCTGGCTTTTGAAGTAACTCGGTGAATTAGATCTATCCACTTTCTTTCCTTCTACATTTCACCCATTATGGACTTCTCAAGAGAACTAAGTCGTTGTGTATGATCATTTGTGCCTTGAGTTAAAACTCTGGTTCAATTTGCTTTCTTTGATCCATTTGTTTCACTGGCTGTCTTTGGTATTCTTCTCCAACATCAAAGTTGAAAGGCATCAATACTCTTATCCAGCTTCTTCAGAGTTCAGCTTTGCTTCCATCAATTGTCAGAGGGGAAATCAAAGATTCTAATGTTTACAGAGATTCTCACATCATGGTTGTCATGGTTGTTCCGAAGTTGCTTTTTCCAAAAGGCAACTTGGCTTTCTTGGGTTTTTTTCTTTGAAAACATTTCACTTCTCATCCAAGAAGCTTCTTCAGTTCTCCACCCCTACTGGAGAAGCCTGTAGCAGCCTCCTCTAGTCCAAGCGTCAAGGAGCAGAAGCCAAACCCCAAATCCATGAAAAAAATGGCTATTATCCACTGTCCCCACTAACTGTGTACGGTGAAAACAATGAAGAAGCTATTTAAAGTGTTGAGTATGTACACACAAAGAATTGGGGTCAAGCCAAAAGCTATGCCACATATCACCAGCTGACTATCTTCCTGCTGTGGAAGAGTGGACGGATGTTTTTACGGGATAAACAGTTGGTTGCAGAAATCCAAAACTGCAGAAATCAGAGGGTGTGATAGGAAATGCATGTTTGGTGCACATCCACAATACTTGTGCCCTTCCCACTGTTGAGGAAGATTGAAGCACATTTACAAATTTTTCTGTGACTGCTGGCAAAAAAAAAAGTTGTATCCAACTTGATGGGCTCATGCCCTCTTCTTATCCTCCCTCTCCTCTTGTTTCCCCTTGGGGCAGGTTGAAGATCCTTGCAGGGGGAAAGTCTTTGGGTCCGTGCCAAGGTCATGTTGTTGCTATTTTTAGGGTAGGCAAGTGATTCAGCCACAAGACCACAAGCAGATAGGTAAAGAGGGGGGAAATGCTGGGAGGTACCGGTACAGTGGTGTGTATAAATCCTGGATACAGGTAATAGAAAGAAACAGGAAAATTAGCGAAAGGGAACTTCCTTTTGCATTGCAGATGTTGCAGGACATGTTGCTGGAGAGGACTTCAGCTGAGGAACATGGAATGAAATGGAGCCTGCAAGTCCGGAGTTTCTGGCCCTGAGTTGGAGAAGAGGAGGACAAGGAAGAAAGTCTGGCAGTGGGGTGGGAACTCTCTATGTGGAGAGGCCAGGAGAGGGGACTGCATTGCCTTCTTAGAGTTTTAGATCCTGGGCAGGAGAACTACGTCAGCTTTGTTTGGCAGCAAGACAATCAGAACCCACAGGCCTTCCCTTGTCAGCCGCTGAGATCAGGGAGGAGGAGAAAAGCGGAACAAAAGGGAAGCAGAAGCAAAACCCTGGGTGGAGCTAGAATATTAAGATGATGATGATGATGATAGAGTTAGATATGATAGGATAGATAGATAGATACAATCACAGTATATACTGTATATATCAGATTTTGTAAATTATATTTTCACTTGTCTATATTAGCTCACACTATTATATTTGTATCTCAGTGGTTAGAATAAATTCATTTATTTAAGTGCTCTGTGTGTGTGTGTGTGTGTGTGTGTGTGTGTGTGAGCTCCATTGCTTCTCGGCCTTTTGGCTAAGATCAAGTGTACTATCAGCTTCCATTGTGACCCATCCTCACAGTTCCTCAGAAGGTGTTACCACTGATAGGCAACCTGAACTAACTGTAGTTCCGTAACAGGCCATTCTTGAAGAAAGAATAGAAGAGAAGTAGAAATAGGAATAGGAATAGGAATAGGAATAGGCAGGGCTTTTTTTCTCATAGAACGCTCAGAACGGAGTTCCGGCACCTTTTTCTTTTACAAAAAAAGCACTGGGAATAGAAAAAGAAAAAGAATAGAATAGAATAGAATAGAATAGAATAGAATAGAATAGAATAGAATGGAATGGAATGGAATGGAATGGAATGGAATGGAATGGAATGGAATGGAATAGACAATATGGAAGAGAGAATAGAATAGAATAGAATAGAATAGAATAGAATAGAATAGAATAGAATAGAATAGAATAGAATAGAATAGAATAGAATAGAATAGAATAGAATGGAATAGACAATATGGAAGAGAATAGAATAGAATAGAATAGAATAGAATAGAATAGAATAGAATAGAATAGAATAGAATAGAATAGAATAGAATAGAATAGAATAGAATAGAATCTTTATTGTCACTTTGAATGTACACTAATCGACATACATTAAAATGAAATTTTGTTGCATAAGTAAGTGTAAGTGTAGGTGTGTAACATGGGTTGCATCTTTATGTCATTGGTATCTGCACTGTTGAAAGGGGTCTACAGAAGCACAGGAGGGCCCATGCTTACCACCTGCTAGAAACAGCTGGACTCGGACAGTGGCTGAGGAATTCTGGGAGTTCAAGGCCACATATCTTAAAGTTGCCAAGGTTGACAAACATTGAAGGATAGGAGCTCTTACACTGTGGTCACAAAGAGGCACCTGCTCTTAACAGATGCTCAGATATGTACATTTCCTATCTCACTGAGCATCCCTGATCTGAGCAGCTATTGAAGAGATGTCTTGGTGTATCTCTGGAACGTGCTTGTCCAGGTTACCTGTACTGCTGTTCTGCTCCGACTCACCTCTTTTTCATCTACCCCCTCCAGCTCAATTGAATTCAGTTTCACTTTCCTCCCCAGCAGCCTTCTCATCAGAAAAACAACCACAACCAAGTACTAAGAACAGCTGTTTTACAGTGCAAAATATTCCCATCCTCTGTTTTTCTTTTCTTTTTGTAAATCAAGGAGCCCGGCCCCATCCAATCGAGGCAGAAGTGAACTTTTCTGCGTTCTGAGCATCTGAACAGAGTTGCAAAACTGCTGACCTCCTCCTTTATTGGGGAGATGCTCCTTCATCAGCCGCATATTGCGGGGGGGGGGGCAGAGTTGCTGAAATCTGGTGGTTTGCAATTTGCTTTTAAAAAGATGCAAAGTTCAGCAGTGGAAAACCACCCTGCTGAGCAGGTTTTTGGCTGCCATCTTCTGCTCTTTGTAATTACTATAGTAAAGAAAATACAGTTCTAACCAAGTTGTGGAAAACTTTTAAAAAAACGAATGGCTGGCAGGGAAGCAGCTGGTAGCTTTCCTTCTGTTTGCCTGGCTATCTGGGATATCTGCAGATATATATATATATATATATCTCCCTTCAACTCTGCTGAAGACATTACCTAGCATGGTAACGAAACATTTGGAAGCCAACCTACAAGCTTGGAGAACGAACCTTCACCCACATTTTACCTTGTTTGGTGGACATGTAGAAAAGGTAGAAGGTTGTGGACACGAAGACATACACTAATTCCAGGGGATCTTAAAGATTAAAATACAGGTGAAAACTGGAGACTTTTCTTTGGGATAGGTGGATAAACCTATAAACCCTTGACGTGATGTCCCGTTGTCTGGAGGCGGTCCGGGTTTGGATGGGGAGGAACAGGCTTCTACTCAATCCCGCCAAGACTGAGTGGCTGTACATACCGGCATCTCGGGAGAACCAGTTTTGTCCATCGTTAACTATGGGGGGGGTGAGGTGTTCCCCCCCCGTTGATAGGGCCCGCAACTTGGGTGTCCTTCTGGATTCACGGCTCAGTTTAGAAGACCACATAGGAGCCGTGACCAGGGGGGCTTTTGCCCAGGTTCGCCTGGTGCGCCAGTTGCGGCCCTATCTGGGCCGAGATGCCCTACGCACAGTCACTCATGTGCTCGTGACCTCCCGGTTAGACTACTGCAACACTCTACATGGGGCTGCCCTTGAGGACCACTCGGAGGCTTCAGCTGGTACAGAATGCAGCCGCGCGAGTTGTGATGGGAGTCTCCCGATACTCCCGTGTAACACCTCTTCTCCGCGAGCTGCATTGGCTTCCAGTTGCCCTCCGGGTGAGATTCAAGGTGCTGGTGATGACCTATAAAGCCCTACATGGCATGGGTCCGGATTATCTGAGGGAGCACCTGCTGCCAGCATCAACTTCCCATCATCCTGTGCGCTCCCATAGAGAGGGCCTCCTTAGGGTGCCGCCGGTTAGGGAGTGCTGGCGGGTGATCCCCAGAGGGAGGGCATTTTCTGTGGGTGTGCCTGCCCTTTGGAATGGTTTACCTGTAGAACTCCGGACCACCCCCGATCTGCGTTCTTTTCGCCGGGACCTGAAAACCTGGCTTTTCGATCTATCAGGCCTGGACTGAAAGGGTTTTAGCTTTTTAATATTGTTTTAATTGTTGGGCTTTAATTAATTTAATTCATTTTAATTTTATATTATCTTTTTATATTGTCTTTTATATGCTGCCCTGTAAACCGCCCTGAGTCCTTCGGGAATAGGGCGGTATAGAAAACTAATTAAATAAATAAAATAAATAAATAAACAGCTGGGGCAAAAAGTCATGGAACTCTGTTTTTACACATGATAACTGCAGCAAGACTATTATATGCACAAAAGAAGAATGATCTGGCACGACCCACAATGAAGGAATGGTTGGTGGAACTTGCAAAGATGGCTAAATTGACTTCTTTGATTAGAGAAAAGACCATCTTTGCATTTATGGTTTGCTGGAAACCCATTACAGACTTTTGGTGTGAAACAAACAAAAAAGAGCTTATGACTTAACTATTAGAAAAAGTAGACAATTGAAAAAAAGAGGGGTTTTGTAAGCTTAGAGTAAGAGGTTAGTTTGTATTTGTACTTACAATGCTGTAAAGAAAATATATATAGGAAGAAATTTCTTTTCGTTCTTTCTTTTTGCACTTTTGTTTTTTCTGGCTTTTTTCCTTTCTTTCCTTTATGTTAGTTCTTGTTAGTTTTACCCCCTTTTTAAAATTCTTAATAAATATATAGGCTATCATTAAGCCAGGACTTTGGCAAAAAGAAAACATTCCTGATTAGAAAAAGGAGATATGGCTCCAGTGTGCACAAAATTGACATCTTTTCAAAAACAATATTTTATTTGAAGAACCAGTTTCAAACAATTCAAATAGATGGTTGAAAGCATTAATAAAAGCGTACATTACATTGTACAAAAACATGATAAAATAGGTGGTAAAATATAAAGACAATGACAGAGAATAAAATCAGTAATATAATGTTTTAAGCATCACAGCGGAATTAACAGAACACTTAGAGACTGCAGAAGTTGTGGGTGGTCCAACCCTGGAAGTTTTAAAGAAGAGATTGGACAACCATTTGTTTGAAATGGTGCCAGGTTTCCTGCCTGAGGAGGGGGTTGGACTAGAAGACCTCCAAGGTCCCTTCCAACTGTGTTATTCTGTTATTTATAGCCTGGGGAAAATCAAGTGCCTCTATTTGGCACAGAAAAGACAATAAATACGCCAGGTGTATCTTACTAGGTTTTGGGCTAAGATCAAAGGTTATACCTGTTCTCATTTAGTATCTGTTCTCTATTGAAACTCAGATCTTTGACCATGAACGCGCCTCTCTCATTGCAGGTTGTCCTCAATGTACGACCCCAATTGAGCCCAGTATTTATGTTGCTAAGTGAAAAATTTGTAAAATGAGCTTCATTTCAGTGAATCACTGCAGTTGTTCTGGATCCGTCGCTTCCATCAGCTTTTGCTCATCCCTCTGCCTCGAAGAGATTCTGCAGCTGAAGATGGGATTGGTTTTCAATATTTTCGCGCTTACTAATGGATTTCTGTTCGACATGTTCTTTAGCCTCTTCTATTTTAAGGCAAATGTTCTCCGTATTGACCGTAAAGGTTTTCATAAAGGTTGATGTTTTGTTCTTAGAGCTGTAACTAAAAGCTGCCGGTATGTAATTCTTCCAAGAAAAAAAATATCAGGACTTGTGGGTGGTGTTCGTCCACATGCTTGGAGTGGAAGGTGTGTACATTTTATGCTGTATTTCTCTAACCCTGGAGCTGTACATGAGACCTGATGAGGGGCGAACTGTACAATGAAATCTAAGTATAGGTCACATTTGAAATGCAAAGTTTGGTTGCTGGATTGGCATAGCGCCAAAGGAATACATTATGAACTTTACAAAAGACAAGGTGCCAGTTGTTAAATTCTTTAAAGTGTATAATTATGGTGCAGGCAGAATAGAATGCTAGAAGGTTGGAAACAAGGAGAACTCAATTTTTTTTCCAGTACTAGCAAAGAGAAAAAGTATAATCGGATTATATAACTGAAATGCAAGAATGGCTTACTGGGGAATGTTTTTCACAGTTCAAGTATAGGTAGTTCTCAGTTTACGACCGTAATGGAGCCTGCTGATGAAGGTCATAAGTTACGTATATTGGTCATAAAACAGGTCACCCACATGAACGTGCCTGATTTCATGATCTTTCTTGAAGCGGTTGTTAACTGAACGCTGCAGTCATTAAATGAACCAATGGTTCGTCATTTAATAATAATAAAGTTGGAAGGGACCTTGGAGGTCATCTAGTCCAACCCCCTGCTCAGGCAGGAAACCCTATACCATTTCAGACAAATGGCTGGCCAGTCTCTTCTTAAAAACTTCCAGTGTTGGAGCATTCACCACTTCTGGAGGCAGGTTGTTCCACTGGTTAATTGTTCGAACTGCCAGGAAGTTTCTCCTTAGTCCTAGGTTGCTTCTCTCCTTGACTAGTTTCCATCCGTGGCTTCTTGTCCGGCCTTCAGGCGCTTTGGAGAATAGCTTGACTCCCTCTTCTTTGTGGCAGCCCCTGAGATATTGGAACACGGCTATCATGTCACCCCTCGCCCTTCTCTTCATTAAACTAGACATGCCCAGTTCCAGCAACCGTTTCTTATATGTTTTAGCCTCCAATCCCCTGATCATCTTTGTTGCTCTTCTCTGTACTTTGTTTGTTTTTAAAATTTATTGGTCACCCATCTTACTTCAAGGGAACTCGCCATGGGCCAGTTTTGCTGCAAAACCAGAAGTAAATGCTTGTTTTTGGCAAAAATTTTGTAAAACTCATTTTTGAGTGATGGTGGGACACTGTAAATTGCTGTAAAGGTGGGCTGGTTGCTAAGCAATGGACATGTCACCATGTGAGGCATAGTGAGGCCCTGGCCATGAGTACTTCAGAATCAGGCCATAAGTACTTCCAGGAAGTTCATCATAACTTTCAACGTTCACTAAGCAATTGGTTGTAAGTCACCAATTACCTTACTGGATGGGAGCTGGTGATTTCGTTTTGGAGCTCTGCTGGGTCAGGCCCGCTAAGTCCCATGTTTTGTTCTTATGTTGGCCAACCAGGAGATTTTGGGGTCCAGTATAAACAATTATATCATAATATCCTGATACACTGAAACTATAATAAGAAAAAAAACAATCAGCTGCTCAGAATTCAAATATAGCTCCAAAGAAACAACGAATCACATGGCACATGCTGGCACACAAGACATGTATAAGCTAAGGAATATAGGACGAGAAAATCCTGCTGCTGATGTTATCTAGTTTGGTAATGAAACGTTCAGAAATTATATTGAAACAAGCTTGGAGAGCAAACCACAGCCCAAAAGTATATATCTACCCATACCCATACATAAAGGGACGCGGTGGCTCAGTGGGTTAAGACGCTGAGCTTGTCGATCAGAAGGTCGGCAGTTTGGCGGGTCGAATCCCGAGTGCCGCATAACAGAGTGAGCGCCTGTTACTCGTCCCAGCTTCTGCCAACCTAGCAGTTCGAAAGCACGTAAAAATGCAAGTAGAAAATAGGGACCACTACGGTGGGAAGGTAACAGCGTTCCGTGCGCCTTTGGCATCTAGTCATGCCGGCCACATGACCACGGAGACGTCCTCGGACAAGCGCTGGCTCTTTGGCTTTGAAACGGAGATGAGCACCGGCCCCTAGAGTCGGAAACGACTAGCACGCATGTGCGGGGGAACCTTTACCTTTACCTTTTTACCCATACATAACACGCATATACACATGCTATCACATACATCACACACACACAAACATACACATATTAATCACTGCCCATTTTGAATACATAGCGGAAAGAGGAAGCTTGAGAATTCACAAGGTTGATGCTATAGGGACTGAATCTGGATGTTCTGCTTCAGATACCACGAAGCCTCCTCCCAGAAGGTAACAAGCTTGTGAAAGGATGTGTAACGTCCCAGATAATCCTGCGGACCATAGTTAGTCCCATCCAGAACTGAAAGTTTATACAGGTGGTCCTTGTGTAGCTACTGCACTTGGGACCAGCAACTCAGTGGTTAGGTGAAAACAGTTATTAAGTGAAACCATTACTCAGGTTAGGATCAGCTTTCCTTTGCTTTATGGACCTGCGGAGATCATGAATGTGAACACTGGTCACAAGGTTACTTTTTCATCACCATCATGAAACTCATTGAACTTGGTACTCAACTCATTTGGACGTGAAAACGTTCTCCCGGTCCTCGTCGTTTCTTTGGTATTCAACGCACAAGCTAAACTTGTCAGCATCGGCTGCCTTGTGACTTGCTAGATTATTCCTTATTTATTTATTTATTTTATTTATTAATAGGGCTTATATCCCACCCTATCTCCCGAAGGACTCAGGGCGGCTAACAACAATAATATACAACAAATACAGAAATTAAGATAAAATTAAAATTAAAGGCCTTTGTACAATAAATTAAAATTAAAAATTAAAATAAATTAAAAATTAGAGTTAAAAATTGTAAACATAATTAAAATCCCTGTCAGTCCAGGTCAGCCAGGTGGAAAAGGAGTGTTTTGAGGCCGCGGCGAAAGGACTGGAAGATCTGGGGGAAAAATTGTTTGGTACTCATCGTACCTCCCAGAACCAATTAACGATGAGCACCGAGGCACCAGCGTAAGTGCAAGAGGTCACTAAACCAGGCAGTTGCTAAATGAGAACTACTCGTACTTTCGTGATCTCTCAGATAGATTGCAAAGTCTGCCAACTCTCTTTGTGCCTCTAGGTGGAGGCAGAGAGCAACCATTGAGGCTGTTGCTGAAAAGAAACAGGTGTTGGTTGGCGGAGCTTAAAGCTGAGGAATTGCTTGTGAAACGCTACATCAGAGACCAGCAGCAGGAATCTTTACTCCCTAACCAGAGGAGCATCTGCTCTGCAGTCAAGAAGGACAGTTGGTTAACGGGAGGCTACAGACTCCCTCTGAGTTGCAGTAACAGAATAAGCAGAGTTGGACGAGACATTGAAGATTTCCTAGTCCAACCCCTTGTTCAAGCAAGAGAGCCTATGCCAGGGGTAGGCAACCTGGGCTCTTTTATGACTCATGGACTTCAACTCCCAGAATTCCTCAGTCAGCTATGCTGACTGAGGAATTCTGGGAGTTGAAGTCCATGAGTCATAAAAGAGCCCAGGTTGCCTACCCCTGGCCTATACACCATTTCGGGCAAACAGTTGTCCAGTCTCTTCTTAAAAGCCTCCAGTGATGGAGCACCCACCACATCTGAAGGCAAGCCGGTCCACTGCTTAACTGTTCTCACTGACAGGCAGTTTCTCCTTCTATCTTGGTCGGTTCTTTTCCTGATTGGTTTCCATCCGTTGCTTCTTTTCTTGAAAGCCTTCAGTGATGGAGCACCCACCACTTCTGAAGGCAAGCCGGTCCACTGCTTAATTGTTCTAACTAGCAGGAAATTTCTCCTTTTTTCTAGGTTGGTTCTCTGCTCGGTTACTTTCCATCCATTGTTTCTTCTTTTGTCTTCAAGAGCCTTGGTGGAGCAGTGGGCTAATGCCTCCTTAAGTAAGACCAGCTGCCTGCAATTAGTGCAGGTTCGAGTCCCACCAGGCTCAAGGTTGACTCAGCCTTCCATCCTTCCGAGGTAGGTAAAATGAGGACCCAGATTGGTGGGGGCAATTAAGCTGACTTTGTAATAATGCCGCTTGGGAGGGGTGTGAAAGCCCTAATAAGCAGGCATATACATAGAATGAAGGCTACTGCTAAGCTTGTAAGCCGCCCTGAGTCTTCGGAGAAGGGCGGGATATAAATGGAATTTTTTTAAAAAAAAGTGCTTTAGGGAACAGGATGACCCCCACTTTTCTTTGCGGCAGCCCGACAGATCCTGGAACACTGCTCTCACGTCACCCCCTAATCCTTATTTTCAATTAAATTAGACATACCCAATTCCTGCAATCATTCTTTGTCTGTTTTCACCTCCAGTACCTGGTTAGCACCACAAACAGCCCTTACTTAGTGTCCAAGAACAGACCAAGCCCAGGTTCTTCCATGTATGAGTGCTGTCAGTTAACAGTGCCCTGAAAGGAAGCAGAGTGCAGTGGGGTCTTGGTTCTGTTTTTCTGGCCAGGCACAGATTTGCATGCCCACCTTGCAAATTAGGAGGAGCTGAGAGACAGCCCTCACAAATCACCCAGTGAGTTCCAGGCTCAAGTGGAGATTTGAACCCAGCCTTGCACTGCTCCAAATGCCTTTTAAAAGTGAGAGTGCCTCAAGCAAGGAAGAGGAGAACTGGACGGCATTAAAACCTCAAAGGTACAGTAGCATCTTGGAAAGTGGCAATTGCAACGTTTTGCGTTGTTGTTCTCCTCCTCAATGCCACTAACATCTCTGCTCAGTGTTAGTGCCGAGTACTTCTGTCTTGATACATTGCTCAAAGCATTGCACAGCAATTGTCTTCTGTATTTTTCAAAACGAGTTGTTTTTCTAGATCGGCCTTTAAAAGTGAACCACTATTATTTTGCACCAAATATGATGGATGTTTAATGTTTTGCCGAAATGAAAGACACAAATGGGATTAGAAGAAAAAAAGAGAAACCTTTGGCTTTTCTGAGAGAGAGGTTTCTACACAATTCTGGCAAAAGATACTGACTCACAACTGAAGACTTAATGACATCCTGTCCAAATCCATCCAGAAGGGCAGAAAAACATCTGGCATGGGGAAATTTGTTTTCAAGGATGGAGAAAAAAAAACACCCCTCATAAATGGATCCCAGGTGGATTGCTGCTAAAAAAAATAATAGGAGGACAGTCTCCAAATAAATGAAGGTGTATATAATTTTTTTCCTAGATTAAGGACTACACCAGACATGTCAAACACAAGGCCTGGGGGCCGGATCCGGCCCGCAAAGTGGTTTCATGTGGCCCCCGAAGCCATCCTGGAAACAGTGAGGGACCGGCCCCCACTGCCTTGGCCCTGGCCCAGAGACCCTCCTTCTGCCAGAGACCCTCAGATCTGTCCCACTCTTGCCCAGGCCCCCATAGATACCCTTGATGCGAACAATGTAGAGCTGGCCACGCCCACCCAGTAGGCCATATGCACTCTAGCCACGCCCACCCAGTAGGCCACGCCCACCCTGGCCACACCCACCCGGCCCCCTGAGGGCAACCGCAATGCTGATGCGGCCCTCAATGAAATTGAGTTTGACACCCCTGGACTACACTTTTCAATGGCTTGCTGACTAGATTCACATCCAAACATAGTACAATTAATTTCAAATAAACATGCCATTTATATTCCAGTTTGGGGACTTTTGTGGAGGGTGCGCTGCCCACAACTGTCCAGTTCTGTTTCAGAGGCCCTAATCTCTAAAACGAGATTGAAGAACGAGGATGACCAGGAGCTACATTTAAAGTGGGTGGAGATGAACAGAAAGGCTTGCTGGTAAAATAAGGTCATCGTTTAGGACCAAGGAAGTATGCTTTCCCTGTTGCAGCATCTGTCCTCTGGAACAGCATCCCCCAAGAGACGCGGATGGCTCCTACTCAGATGATGCTCAGAAAATATTGGCTGTTCTCTCACTCCTTGAGGCAGAGTGCTGGATGCCCTACTGATGCCAGAGTTTGCCTTCTGGGTGCTTATGTTGTCCTCCTTCTTCTTGTAGTTGTCAATGCTGCCAACATCGGATGTTTTTGCATGGACCACAGATGGAAATGTAGTCATTTTTCCCCTTTTCCTTTTAGAGTTAGAGGATGCTGGGAGGAGGGGATGTGAATGAGGGTCCAGCTAGACATAACAACACTGAAACATAGCATCAGAGCTGATAAAGAATTGGCGGGCTGGAGAGGAAGCCTGCGCTTCAAGCTAATTGGGGAGTGTGATTTATGACAGTTAATTGGAGGAGAGAATTGTGCTTTGATACATTAGGGGAGGGGAAATCAGTTTTTTGGCTTCTATTATGTAAGTGCTGATATTCTGCTACTCAAACAAAGATCCTTTAAGGTAAACAATGCCTCAAAGTTCTTTTGAAGAGTTTCATCTGTCGGAACCATGACAACAGTATTTTCCTTTTAATGCAAACCTGCCTGGAGTTACCTGGAGTTAGACTGCCTCTAACTTGCATATAATTAAATAAATAGCTAGGAGGCAAATCCTTGGGGAAAGTGGGGAGGGGCATTTTATCAAAGTGGATGGGGGTTGATTTTTCCAGATTTGGGAGGCTGACACGGAAGGAGTCCCTGTGGATTTTACTCCGCGAGTGTCAACGCTGCTAACATCGAATGTTCTTGCTTGACAAGAGATGAAGTAGCAGCTATTTCACATGTTAAACTTGTGTACGGCTTTAAGAGATAGGGTTAAGGCTGGGAGGAGGGAGGAGGAAGATTGTACCTCAAGGCCATATGAAATTAAAGAAGATAAGAACTTGGCGGGTTGTCTAACGGAAGGGAAACTGATTCTTTAATTGGAGAATATGATTAATGACAAAATTAGAAAGGTGGAGAATTGTGTTTTAATATATTGTGCAAGGGGCGGAGATTTCAGATTCCAGCTTCCTTCAAGCAAGCATTTGCTGGTGTATTAGGCTAAATAAAGGACTTTTAAGGTAAACAATGCCTCAGAGTCACTTGAAAAGCCCACATGTCGGAAACTTGACAGCTAGTCGTTGTCAATTATATACGGGGCAGGACTCCTCTCCGTTTTAAGGCTATTGAGCCAGCACTGTCCAAAGATGTTCCTATGGTCCTTGGCCAGCATGACGTCATGGAGCGCTGTTTCTTACCCCCCAAAGTGGTCCTTATTTATCTATTCGCCTTTGCACTTTCCAACTGCTGGATGGGCAGGAGCTAGGCAAAAACGGGCGCTCACCCCATTGCACGATGCTTGGGTCTCAAAGTGGTACCGAGCCATCACGCCACTGACTTGGAAACCTGTTTTTTTAAAAAAAGATAATTGCACGTGCACAATCCTTCGTAGGAAGGTAAGTGGGAAGCTGTGCCATGCCTTTTGGACACTGTAGGAAGCTCTGGGGTGGCATCCAAAGAAGGAGATCCGGGAACATGGACAACAGCTCTAAAGCTCATTTCTGAAAGCCCATCGTGTCCGTAATATCATATCTAAACAGAATGGCATCCCTAAA